>NC_065447.1:118703711-118894195 GCF_917563875.1 Diabrotica virgifera virgifera
CCGGTTTGGCAATCCATTCATGATATCCTGGATATCAGATTGGGGGATATTGTGCCACTCCTCTACCGCAGCTGTCTTCAGCTCTTCAAATGATGCAGGGGCTGGTACTCTCGCTCTTACCCGTCTTTTGAGGTTGTCCCAGATATGCTCAATTAGGTTAAGATCGGGACTGTGTGCTGGCCATGGTAGAACTTGAATCCCGACCTCATTAAGGTACTCACGGGTAGATCTTGCTGTATGGCAACGTGCATTGTCATGCATTAGTCTGAAGTTATCACCAATGAATGGTGCAAAAGGCATAACATGGTCTTGGAGAACTTCTTGCACGTACACTTGGGCATTCATACTGCCTCTACCGAACACAACAAGATCAGTACGCGCTTCGTAAGAAATACCTCCCCAAATCATTATTGACCCTCCTCGGCCACTGTTTCGGTTATAGCGCATGGAGCAAACCTTTCATTTTGACGCCTATAGACACGTTGGCGTCCATCTGGACCTGTTAGGGGGATTTTGCTCTCATCTGAGAACAGTATATGCTTCCATTCCGCCAGAGTCCAGTTAGCATATTCTCGCGCAAAATGAAGTCTAGCAGTCTAGCCCTACGGTGTTGTGGGAGCAGTTGTGGTGCGCGAGCTAGACGAAAAGCCCCCAAGTTTATTTCTGACAGTCTTCTTCTAATCGTTTGTCTACTCACACTAACGTTTCTCACTTCAAGAAGAGACCTACGAGCTTCAGAAGCGGTGCAAAAGCGATTTCTCAATACTTTGGTGACAATGAAGTGGTCATCTCGAACTGAAGTGCATTGTTGTCGGCCTTGACCTGGCCTGCGGTTGTATGATCCTGTCTCCCGAAATCGTCTAATGGCATCTTGTACCGTAGTTCTGTGTACATCGAGTGTACGAGCGATATGACGTTGACTGTAACCAGCATCAACTAAAGCCACTGCCTTAGCAGCATCAGTTGGAACGAGTGGCATTTTTCAAATCAGAAACAAAAAAGCACTAAAATTTCAACTTCAACAATATTCGCTAACAATGATATAAAATTACAGGGATTGTTCAAGAATTTTTGTTAACACGGAAACAGATTTTGCAACAATGTCATACAACGACTGTATGTCAAAAGTCCTTCGATGACACAAATTTAGGAAACAAACTGTCACAGGTAATGTAAACAAAACAAATAATAAAGGTGGTGGGGTTAATTTTGCTGGTGAGTTAAATCGTCTGTATTGATGAAAAACATGGCTAGTTGTTAAACTACCTAACTTTTTTATTAGTCAACATAAGCGAATGAATCAAAAAACAAAATATTGAGAAAACATGAGGCTATAGTTAGGTTTGAATTTCAATATTTTATAAATGCTAGAATATTCCACAGGGTGATGCAAACTTTAAGTAAGAAAAAAATACAGTTTAATTCGTACACCCGGTATACAATGAAAATTTACCTGTTTAGCAACAATATTATTATAACGCTATTTTCAAGGAATAAGGCTATACCATACTAAAAAAATACTTAAATCGGACAACAGGTTTACGAGATATAAGACATCAAAAATAACTCATTTTTAAGGTGGCCGGTTAATTTTGGTCCAGAGTGTATATGGGATATTGTTAATAGTATATCACAAATTATGTAGTTTAACATGTACAGCTGGAATCAATTAAAGTCATTTTTGAAAAAAGTGGACAATGTGAGTTTTGCAGTTAGACCCCTCATATCGCTTGGTACACTTCGCGTCAAAAAAAAACTGGTACAACTCTATAACCGAAAATCGTATTTTTCAAGTTGTGTAAGTTGATCTTGTCACAAGTGTCATTCTAATTTCTAGGGCAACGTTGCCAGTTCAACGAAAATATTATATCAAACTAGGTAAAAACGGGACTGTGCGACAGACTGCATTTTTTAATATACTAAAAACTAAAACAATTGTAATTTTCCGTTCATCTCAATTAAGTATCCATACATTGATTCGTGTTTTATTATAATTTATGAAAATATTTCAATTAAAAAATATTGATAGATAATAAATCTTGACATGACTTTAAATTATTATGTTTAACGTCAAATCGAGAGGTGTGATTGGTTTCTCGTAAATTGTAGGACAAAACTGCATTACGTTGTGTATATAATAAAACACACTGGAAAAATTAAATTTTAAATTAATACAAAATGAATAACTTTTACAGTGAACAAGTGTGGAATTTAAATATATGTATTACAATTCGAAATATACATTTTAAACGTTTTTTTTTTTGTATTTAGATTTAGTGCAATTCCGTTATCTGTGATGGCAACAACGACGTGATTCACGAACAATAATTGTCAGTCTGAACACAGGTTTGCATTGGAAAAAAAAGTGTACCAGTTTTATATGACGCGAAGTGTACCTAATGATTAATGTGATTCCTAATATATTTCCAGTGAAAAAAATAATTCTGATAAGTATTGGCGATTACAATTTTTTTATATGCGTGTCCGCGAAGATTAAAACTCCCAAAATATTTATAATGAAAAGATTTAGTTCATAATACATATATGCCGACGAAAACAATTATTTCCCTTTCTGTTTCTGCCGACGAAAACAATTATTTCTGAGCACTTTTTACTAATTATAATTTTCGTGGACCCACAAACAGAAATGATGTTTTTTGCCGATACTCCTCAAAAAATAAAAATTTTCGCTAACACTTTATTAGGGATTATAATTTGCACAATCATATAATCGAAAATAATATTTTTCGCGGCGTTCATTGAAAGTTCTACTCTTAACGGCATTTTTCGGAGTTTTACTTTTCGTAGGCGGTGGCGATATATCATCTTTATAAATATTTTCATGCATAAATATAAATACTTCTTCTTTCTCATCATCCTTAGTGCCCTACGGGGCGTCGGATGTCGGGTTCCGCTTCTTATCCATTTCTTCCATGAGCTTCTATGGGTGGCCAGATTCTTCATATCTCTCCGTTCACCCATGTCCTGGAGCTGCTCCTTTCATGTCTTATCTTTTTCTCTTTTGTTTCCCATTTTGGCTTCACGTATCTTCTTTTTTAGTCTCTTTTGGTCCATTCGTTATGTGACCAAACCAGCTTAATTGTTTGTTTTCAATCTATCTCATTATCGGTTCTTGTTCTAACTCTCTCTCCTTATATCTTCATTTCTGAATCTTTTAAACTTCGTAACTCCAGCTATTCTTCTCAAATATTTCATCTCGGTCGCGTTTATCATTGATTCATGTTTATTTTGCACAATCCATGTTTCCGCCCTATATGTCATTATCGGATTTACTATGCTGTTATATACTCTGAGTTTAGTTTTTTTGTCTATTTCTGTAATAGTAATACACGTTAGTAGCCTTCTTCAGTTTATTACTTATTGCCATGTCAGTTTTCCCATCATCTGTTCTTGTTCTTACTTCTGTACTTGTTCCCTTACATTGGTATTCCTTTCTTTTTTTCTCATCTTTATTTATTATTATAAGTTTTGTTTTATTGAGATTCATTTCCATTTTGAAATTCTATACCTTTTTTGCCAAATATCTATTGTGTAACACACTACTAAAGTCATACCTTACAAATAGACGCTTTAGAGTCAAATACGACAATGAAATATCAGAACTTCAACCCATAACAGCGGGTGTCCCCCAGGGAAGTGTTCTGGGTCCTGTCCTGTACCTACTCTATACTGCCGACCTTCCAACATCACCTGCCACAACAACAGCTACATTTGCAGATGATACTGCGATCTTATGCTCCAACAAGAATCCAAACATCGCATCAGAACTATTACAAAATAACATAACTGAAGTCGAAAAATGGTTACAAAAATGGAGAATTAAACCAAATGAGCAAAAGTCAATACATGTAACATTTACAACCCGTAGAGGAACCTGTCCACCTGTATGTATTAACCGCAAACAAATACCACAGAAAGACGATGTAAAGTACCTTGGGATTCACCTGGATAGAAAACTGACCTGGAAAAAACACATATTTTCCAAACGAAAACAATTGGGCCATAAAGTGAGAGACATATACTGGCTAATAGGAAAACAATCCCAGTTATCAACACAAAATAAATTACTCCTATACAAAGCGGTGTTGAAGCCAATTTGGACCTATGGGGTAGAACTGTGGGGAACAGCCGCAAATTCTAATATTGAAATAATACAAAGGTTCCAATCCAAAATACTAAGGATGATTTTAAATATACCTTGGTACATCACCAACAACGCCGTACATCGAGATGCAGAGGTAACTTATGTAAAGGAAGAAATTACATATCGAATAAAAAAATACAAGGACCGATTGCGGGAACACCCAAACCACCTAGCAAGGAACTTGATGCAGATGTGTGCAGTGCGCAGGTTAAAACGTAAAGTGACCAGTGATTTAGTGTGAGCTAAAAAAAAGTGTAGTACTTATTTATGTTTTCCCAGAACCAATAATAGTTTAGTAGACTAACATTAAGAGCGGCATATTAATGGGTATGTTCGCCACATGTCAATAGTTTAGCCGACATAAATATTATTTAATGCTTATTACTTTGTAAAAAACGGCAGATTGTAATAAATTGGGATGTCAATAAAAAAAAAAAAAAAAAAAAATATCTATTAGTTTTTGCATTTTCTCTACTCTCCTATCTGTGATTAAAACTATATCATCAGCCGTATAGAAGGGAGTTGATCTTTATTGCAGTTAAGTTTTTGGATCCTACTACAGTTTATCCCAAACCCTTTTTTCAGTGCGTCATTAATTTTGACATCATATGGGATTTAAAGAATGTCGCGAATCGATGCATGACATTTTAGTTAAATCTGACAGTTGTCAGAATTTCTGTATGTTTAAGTATATATAAATATCAATATTTGCCAGAATACTAATATTTAAAATATTTTAAGGAAAAATAAAATAAGTATAGAATACAATTTGACTATACAATGTCCGAATATACATAAAATATTTATATTTATGTCACTGACAAATTTCTAACCTAGAATTACAATTGTCATTTTATCCGTTAACATTGTGAAAGGACTGTCACGATAAATTACTTTTGTTTCAAAAAATATCTATTTAGAGTATTGTAATTGTCAACCAATTATACATCTATAAGCATAAGCTGCTTTAATATGGAAATACCCTTCAACAAATACATAATTTTCGAAGTTCTATGTGTAATAATCATGGACATACGTTTTTGTCACTTCGAGCTGAAGCTGGGTTAAAGCGGATTTGACAAACTATGACGAACTGAAAAAAGAGTTTGGGATAAACTGTATATATTGAAGGTTTCTTGTTTTATCTTTTGTATCTTTTATTAGGGTATCCATGACTATTACAAACAAGAGAGGATTAGTCCATCTCCTTGTTTAATTCCCTTATCCCATTTAAATGTGTCTGATCTTTTTTCATTTATTTGTACTTGGCACATATAAATACTAAAATAACAAATATTTCATCTGATTTACATAAATTCATCATTCTTTAATTTTCAGATTAAATTGGACAATATTAACAGACATTGCACATGCTCAGCAGACTTCAAATGCCTTATTTCAAAGACTGAGTTAATAAAATTGTTAGAAACATTCTATTCTTTGGCACAGACTTTTAACATGGTAGTTGTATCCGAAACTGTAAAAAATATACTAAGTTTAATGTAATGTTTTTATTGTTTTAATAAAAGAACAGAAATTATCTAGTATTTATTTCATGAACAGAAATGTTTTATTAATGACTATTTCACAATAACAAAATATAAGGAATAATTTACTTTTCTAAGTTAATAGGGTCAATGACAGGATCTTGAAATTTGAAAGATGGGAATTTGGTCATATCTACTCCTTGGCCACCTCCATATTGTTTTGCGACTTTATCGAGTTCAGTTTTTAGTTCTTTTTCTAATTCGGCAGTAGGTTCTACAAGGCTTTTTCCACTGAAAAAAAAAACATTAATAAATCTTTCACTGGATTAAGAGGTCCAAAAACTGAATTTTGTGGAGTTAAGTAAATATATTCTTGTTTTCAAAATACAACGTCATTGACGGAAATAGGATATAATCTACAAAGTATGTATAATATTATCTTATGTATACCCCATTCCACGAATATACGATCCTCTTGGATTATCGCAACAGCGAATATTTTACTGTGCAAAATATGAAGAAAGTAAATTGCAAATTATATTTTATTTGAGTATTATTGGAGTTTATTGGAGTAATTATTAGAGCAAAATACTTTCGTACTTCTTATGTGCACACTAAAATATTTGTTGTCGCGATAATCCAAAACAGTCGTATATTCGTGGAATACACCATATAGAATCGTTAGATAATGAGATAACTATCAAGGGTATATCCAATGTCTGCCCCAATAGGCTATTGATTATGTCCAAAGATAGAGAGCTAAAAGGAATTAAAATGTTGAAGAGGTTTTATCAGTGGCGGATCCAGCATCGTTAGAGGGGGACCGATTAGCTAAATTTCTATAAAAATAAATGAATGTGTTTATAATCTTTATATATATTTCTGAAAATATCATGGACAGAACACGTCACAAACAAAGAGGTTCTGAGAAAGATGAATAAAGAAATGGAAGTCTTAAATACAATCAAAACCAAAAAATTGGAATATCTCAGTAATATTACAAGTGAAAAGAGATACAACTTGCTTGAAATCATTATGCAGGGAGAGATTCAAGGAAAAAGAAGTATAGGGAGAAGTAGAATATTGTGGCTGCGCAACCTGCGAGAATGGTACGGATGTACATCAAACGAACTTTTCAGAGCAGCCGTCTCCAAAGTCCGAATAGCTACGATGATTGCCGACCTCCGTCGCGGAGATGGCACTTGAAGAAGAAGAAGATATTTAAAAAAAATAAATCGCTTGGTTTGAGAGGGGGTGCTGATCGCCCCCACCGCCCCTTCCTGGATTCGCCACTGGGTTTTATGTTTCATATGTTAAACGGAGTGCTGTGTAAAGGGGTGCGTTTTTGAGAAAGATATGAATTAGTCCCTATAAACAAGGGTACATTAAGATAAATAAAGCATAGACATTTTCGTACTTATACATATACAGAAAAGTTGTTCAAAATTAAATTTCCTATCGAAATGTTACTATCTAGTCAAAAATAATTTCTTTTACAAAAATATATTCAAAAAATGAAACAGAAAAACAGGAAAGAAAGTGATTTTCTTTTTTATCACATAACTTTTTCTACAGTGATATAAGTATAGATGTTCTATCTCCTTGCCTTTTAAAATTAAGTTTGGTTGAAATCTTTTGATTCATAGTATCCAAGATACGATTTTTCAAATTTCGCCACTTACTCCATTTTCCCCATTTTTCGCAAACCTTGTCTATAACTTTCTTCTATGCAGTTTTAAGTAAATGTAATGTATGTACCTCCAGTAGAAATAAAAATTAAATTATTTTGAAATGGTCTTTTCTAGTAGATTCCAACACTAACTGTAACCAAGATATAATTTATCAAAGTCTGATGTTTGCATCGATTTTTACTTAACTGATATTTAAAAAAACTTTGAATAATGGTATAAATATAAATGGTATAATTTATTTAAAAAATTTAAAATTCACCCAAGTGGATTCCAGTTCTTCAAAACGTTTCCGGTCCAGTCAGATTATCATCAGAGAAACCTAGAAGTATTTCTACATTAAAATGGCTAAAAAACGGGTAAAATTTTGACTGTTTAACTTCCTACATGCATGTGGAAAATACCTTATAAATATATGCTTACTTTAACAGTCAAAATTTTACCTTTGTCATTTTGACATGGAAATACTTACTTCTAGGTTTTATGGATGAAGGTCTGACTGGACCGAAAACATACTGAAGAAATGTAATCTATGAATCGGATTTAGTTCCTACCGTAGTGAAGAAAAAAATAGCATAATTGTATTTATTAACATAGTAAGTAGACATTGTTATTTGTAAGCTTTATTTTTTATTATACTTTATTTTTAAGTGTATACTGGACAATTTTGTACTTATGAATGAATAATAATTTTATATTTAATTACGTGGCTAAAGGTTATAAACAAAGGCCAGAATCAGAACAAAAAAAATATGTAATCCATTCAGATATATTTTAAATTTTTTTAACACATTCGGAACGGAACTCGGCTAGGAGTCATTTTGTTGAACGGTACCTGACTGAAGTAACTATATCATGTGTTGGCGTGTGATTAGCCCGATCAGGGAACATAAAATTTTACGAAAACCTCCAAAAAAATAAAGGAAGGATGAAAATTTGGGAATAGGTAGTTGAAATTGTCTATTATTATATAAGAAAAAGTTTACAATTCTACATCCCCTCCAATTTACAAAAATTGAGAAATACTGGGTGAAAAATATTTTCTCAGGAGTGAAAAAATATACGTTCAAAATAGGCCCGGAATTGGATAAAATGACTAATTCTAAGCAACTTTTGTTCTATAGAGTTTTTTTCTTAAGTCAATACTTTTCAAGTTATTTGCAAGTGAATATGTTCATTTTTAACAAAAAAAAACATGTTCGACGGTTTTTCGCAGATAACTCAAAAAGTAAGTATTTTAGCGAAAAAATATTTTTAGTAAAAATATAGCTTATAAAAAATTTAAAAAAATGGTGTACGCGTGAGGTCTGCAGACACAGTAGAAGCAGAGTTGTAGCTAATGAAAAGAAGGTTCTTCTTCGTCAAATTCCAAATCGAATATTTTAATGTGAAATAACCAAAAAACAGCATTTTTCGGGGAAAATTCATTACAACTTTTTTAAAGTGTTTAAAAAAGGTGTATTTTTGTTTTTTAAAAAAACTTCTAACAATAAAAATAAGTGAGTTACGCTCAAAATATCGTTGGTCTCTTTTATTTTTGGTACAAAAATCGTGAAAATCACCCCCCAATTAGCTTCCCAAATAAAATTAATTGTTGCCGCTTCACAAGTTACTTTACTTAACTATTGTTTATATTATCTATAAGTTTCATTGGTCCAAAGTGCTCACTTAAAAAAAAATTGGGTTTAAAATAAAACATTTTTTTTAAATTTGAAAAAAAAAATGGAATTGTTCATGGAATTAACTTAAAAATTATTGGTAATACCAAAAATCTTAAAGAGTAATAAAATGTACGTTTTGCTTTTCTGAATATTTTTGCTGTTTTGTTTTCTTAGACAAAAATTGGTTATGCTATGGCTGTTCAAAATTTGCCTAAACTCGTGATTAGTTACTCGTTTAACCCTTTAACGCTCTCTGGTAGCTATATATACCATAAGCTATTACGGCTTATTTTGTCATCAGAGTTGTGGTGAAAACAATCCTTATAGGCGCAGTCGATACACTGAATGCTTGCTGGTAGGTGTGAATACCGAAAACCTGTATGCGGCGTGATAACGACGTGCTTTTCACAAAACTGGTATGATAAGCTACCAGCGCGCCTTTCTGCAATAGTCTATGTAAAAAATCGTTCAATTTTATTTTTGTTTTTTGCACAAGTGTCATTTGGAATAAACTACTTGGACAAAAATTGAAGGTAAGTGTCTCAAGTGTACTTTTTTTTATTATTTTTAAATAGCAGATAATTCTTTAAAATCACTGGAATAGTTATTGCAAGAATAAATATATTTTATGAGAATTCTATCCCCAAAATTAATATTTAAACTTAAATAAATGGGTGTTAATGGTCCACTTCTTGAGTGGCTGAGAACATACTTGATTGACCGAGTTCAGATGGTGCGTATCAGGGATTTTGTTTCCAGTGAGATTAAGGTTCATTCAGGAGTACCTCAGGGTTCACATTTGGGGCCCCTGTTATTTAACATATTCATCAATGATATACACCACTGCTTCCGACACAGTTCACCTCTGCTTTTTGCAGATTATCTAAAGTTCTATACAATTATCAACAATACAGAAGACTGTATTAATCTTCAACATGATCTTGATCGGTTGAGTGAGTGGTGTATGTTGAATGCCATGGCCCTGAATGAATCTAAGTGTCATGCTATTTCTTTTGGACGATCGAGAGACCCAATAGAATATAATTATGTTATACAGAATATTCCTGTTGACTGGGTTACTGAAATTCGTGATTTGGGAATTAATTTAGACTGTAAACTTTTATTTGAATCACATTATACATCAAAAATTTCCATATCTTTACAAATGCTTGGTTTTATAAAAAGATGCACTAGAGACTTTCAGAATATTGATGCAATTAAATTACTATATTGTTCTTTAGTTAGACCTCATCTAGAGTATTGTTCTTGTGTTTGGTCTCCATCTTACAATATTTACATAACAAAAATCGAGACAGTCCAACACAAGTTCTTAAGGTACATAGCATATAAACTGGGTATACCTTTTGAGTTAAATCAGTTAAATTATTATCAAATTGAAACCCAATTGGGTATTCTCTCATTGCGTGACCGACGAGTAATTAAGGATGCAAGGATGCTCTATGGCATAATTAATTCAACAGTTTTGTGTCCTCAGCTACTTGAGCAGGTTGGTCTCCATGTACCTCTCCACAGAACTCGATTAAATCAAACATTCTATGTTCCTATCCATAGAACCAACTATGCATATAACAACTTTTTATCTCGAGCACTAAGATGGGCAAACACTCAACCTGATCTAGATTTCTTTGCACCGAAGTCTGAATTCATCTCTGGCCTCAGACGTTTGTTTGTTTGAGTAGTTGTTGGATATTCATTATTGTGATATATGAATCTGATTTATGTGTTTAAGTTTGTGATATTTATAGTTTATTGTATTATTGTTTTATTATTACTATTTTATTGTAGTTTTATTATTATTGACACATGTATTATGTATATTGGACTTATAAACGTGTAATCTTATTGGGCAGAAATAAATAAATAAATAAAATTCATTGTTTTTATTTATCACAGCGTACAAACAATTTTTATTTCTTAGTTTTGAAACTTATGCCAGTTATTAAACAATATTGTGGCAACGAATTTCTATAAAAATCTTGTTGTTTGACATTAGGGATAGGAAAATACTTTTAATCATTTTGAGGATTGTACCAAATAAGAGGTTTTTTTTCACATATTAAACCAACAAAATCTCGAGATTGTAGTTTACGCACAATACTAAATTTTTTACGGATACATTAAAGCAAAATTTAGTATTTAATTGCTAGACGAGGTTCTATAAGACTTTAAATTATTTATTAGGCCTATTTGTCATTACAATTTTTCTAGTACATTATTTAGGTTTGGTTAGATTTTTCCAGTACATTACTCCTATGTTTTTTTAGATGTCTAGAAATCGACCGCTTACAGAAGCTGAACTCCAGTATATGATGGCGATGATAATTTCCCTGAGACAAACTCAATTTCCATAACTCTGTCACAATCCTCGACTACTAGTATCGACAGCCAGCCGACATATTCCAGTACTTTAGTACAGCTCTTAAAAAGGGTGCTCCAATATGCTCTTACAAGAAAGACAAAAATAATTCTAGTGGAAACGAAGATTTTGGTGATTCGGATCAAGATCCAGACTTTGATCCAGATGACGGATTTGGTTTCAAATACAACAACTTGGCTAGGTTATTTCTTAAAAACATTTTTCCTGATGAAGACGACGAGGATGAACAACTGTTAACATTACCTCAAGCAACAAATTCCCTAACTCCTGCTGATAAAGATGAGAAGGCGGAACAAGCTCCTGTTCCTTCAAATCAATCTTTTGTGTGGTCCAAGAAAAACGATCCCTATCTTCTTTTCGAATTATTTGATTTTACTGAGTCTTCAAGCGTCAATGTTGACATTAATTCGAGTAAGCCAATCGACAAAGAATCGAACCTCTACGCTAACCAGAAGAATTCAATACCACTGATGCAGAAACTACTGGAAAAGAAAACTTTTGCTTGTGACACTGTAAGGCAAACAAGAAAATATTTTGTAAAACAAATATTAAGTGTTGATGAAGAGCTTTCCCAAAATCAGTCAGATTCGGTTAGTTCTTGGGAAATATCTGTTTAAAAGTGGAAAGATTGAGGCGTAAAATGTGTTAGTGTTGTCAGCAATCTACATAATTTTCAACAAAAAACTCAGGTTTTGAGAACAAACAAAACCGGAAATAGAGATTATATACCATGTCTTCAGACAATAGCGGATTATAACAAATACATGGGTGGAGTAGATCTATTCGATCAATATCATGCTAACTACTCCATCGCATGGAAATCAAGACGTTGGTGGGTAAAAATATTTTACTACCTTTTAGACGCAGCAATAGTAAACAGCTATATTTTATATAGGGAGAAAAAAAAACTCAAGTGCTAAGCCTATGACTGCATTACAGTTCCTAGCATTACATTGAACTAGCTGATAATTTGATTAGCACTTTTACTTTCAGAAAAAAGACTGGACCTTCATCAAACTCAACTTTGAATGCTGGTTCACACTTACCCACCAAAGGAACTTATAGACGCTGTGCCCTTTGTGCTTCATCTAAAAAGAAACAAACGCGCAGCAATTCGATTTGTCAAGTTTTTAACGTTGCTCTATGCAAAGACTGCTTTGCACCCTACCATAGTAGATAGAAAGTTCTTAGATAATAAATTTATAATATTCCTGTATTTAGTTTTTTTTATATTTTCAAAATAAAGTATTTTTTTATAAATTTTTGTAATTGTTTTTACCGGTCGCTATATATACCATTGCCCACTAAGTATTAGTTGTTTGTCAAAATTCACACTGGTAGCTATATATACCACCCTTTCCAGCCCTTCTGGCACAGAAATTTTTTTTTTAACATTTTTTGTCTTACTAATGATGCATAATGAACTACTTTCACTATTCAAAAGTATAGTTTTACAAAAAACAATAGTTCTGCCCGTTAAAGGGTTAAGTCATTTAAACTACAGCTTTTTCAAAAATAAGCACTTTGAACCGATGAAACTTACAGATCATATAAATAATACATGAGCAAAGTAACTTGTCAAGTGGTAATGATAAAATTTATTTGTGATGCTAATTAGGAAGTGATTTTCGCGATTTTTTTACCAAAAAATAAAAGGGACCAACAATATTTTGAGCGCAACTCACTTACTTTTAATGTTACAAGTTTTTTTAAAATACAAAAATAAACCTTTTTTTAAACACTTTAAAGTTGACATGAATTTTCCCCGAAAAGTGTTTTGTTTTTGGGTTATTTCACAGTGAAATATTCGATTTGGAATTTGACGAAGAAGAAACTTCTTTTCATTAGCTACAACTCTGCTTCTACTTTGTCTATATCCCTCAAGCATACACCATTTTTTTCAGTTTTTTATAAGCTATATTTTTGCTAAGAATATTTTTTTCGCTGAAATACTTACTTTTTGAGTTATCTCCGAAAAACCGTCCAAAAACATGTTTTTTTCTGTTAAAAATGAACATATTCACTTGCAAATAACTCGAAAAGTATTGACTTAAGGAAAAGACTCTATATAACAAAAGTTGCTTAGAATTAGTCATTTTATCCAACTCCAGACTTATTTTGAATGTATATTTTTCACCTTCAAGAGGGGGTTTTCCCTCCATTTTTGTAAAATGGAGGGGATGCAGAATTGCAAACTTTTTCTTATATAATAAAAGACAATTTCAACTACCTATTCCCAAATTTTCATCCTTCCTTTATTTTTTTTTGGGTCAGATTGTTCTTTGATCGGGCTAGATTGGCAGTGAGTGGATTAAATAAATTGTACCATCATACATTCGAAATTTTTTACTTTTTTGTAAGCTTTTTAACAAGTTCTGTGCGGATGGCCACATGATGCCTTCACACGTTCACACCAATGTGCGGATGGCAGGAATGTATGCCATTGATTATACACATTTTTAATATGTGTTTTTTTGTTCATTCAGAGTATAAGTCTTAGGATCAGACATCCACACGCACTGTGATAAAGTATGGTAAACAGCCAATTGCTAAGATTTTCCCCTTTAATTTATTTTATATTCTTTTAATTTCTAGTTAATCTTCTTTTCTCGTACATTTAGGTATATTGCCATAACAAAAAAATAGCAAGCTTCACACTTTGAGAACCGTATCTTGGTTACCTTTAGTCCCACAATACTTCACAACAGACCATTTTAAAGTACAGAAAATGAGCTTCGTTTCTTATTTAACAATGTATATAATGAAATTTACAAGAAACAAAGGTAAACAGTTAAAACGATAAATTTTAGAAATAGCTGTAAAGTTATCAAAAATCCTTAAAAGTATAAAACTTTAGGAACCATATTTTGGTTAAAATTAGTCACAAAACCTTCCACAGTATACCATTTTAAAAGTAATTGATTTTTATTTCTATTAAATATACTATTGCATATGCCTAAAACTGCGTAGAGAAAAATTATTATAGAACAATGTTGATGAAAAAATTTACCCAAAAATGGTATGTGCAGCAAAATTTGAAAAATCATATTTCTGATACTATAAATGCTAAAGACTTCTAGCTAAGGTCATTTTAGAAAGGAAGAATAGAAGTTTTTTGTGAAGCAATGCTTATACCTATATCCCAGAGAAAAAGTTATAGAGCAATAAACAAAATCACGCTCTGTCCTTTTGCTTAGTTCTTTGAATATATTATTGTAAAAAACAATTATTTTTACTTTGGAAGGTGACAGTTAAATAAGAAATTTAATTTTGAAGAACTTTTTTGTAGATGTACGAAAAGTACATAGAATTGAGCCTAGTGCACAGGGGCTGTTGCTTTGTCAAGACATTTAGGTGCTCCATATTTATATAGAGGGTTGATTGTACCTCTTGGGAGATACATTTTCGTTTTATAGGTACTCAACCGGCCTGTATTTGGTATATTCTTTATCATGGCAGAGGTACTCTGTTCAGCTTTTTGGGCTACATTTATCAGGTGTTTCGTGTATCTCAAACCTGAATTCAAGGTGTATCCTTGTGTATTAAATACAAATTTTATGCTATTCACCTGCATCTTAAACATACTATCATTTATTTTGGTATAAATACCAAATTCTAATTCTGAATACTAGAAGATTTTTGAAAATAAAATTTACACAATTTAATTATATTTGGCTAATTTCAAGCCACTTTAGTATAAGGCGGCAAACTGCTGCAAGGCATGTATTTGTGTAACAAACATACCTGCAATAAAGTGTTAAAAAGAAAGCAAAAACGCATTAAAAATTATTTAGAAATTTGCCAAAAATCACAGACACACAATACAATACTTACAGACTGCACTGCAATATAAAACAGTTTCCCCAGTGTGACAAGAGAAAAATGTTTGTAAACAGGATAGGCATCTCTTTCTATTCAGCCAGATCTATTATCGACCATGTGACTTTCGAGTGAAAAACCTGGTGGATAAACACTGCCGATTAGAAAGAGGTGCTTACCCTGTTTACAAACAGTTTTAGATTGTAGCACGCAGTCTAGGTATTGTAATTAAGTCTATGCCAAAAATTACCTACATAACCTAAAAATTCAAATATTTTTCCGGACCTCAATTATTTTTATCAAAAAAATCAGTCAGTATTTTGGCCATGAAACTGTACATATTATGTTCATTAATTTTGTTCAGATTTTTTAAAGTAAAGGATTGCCTAGCAAATTTTTTTCTTGAGAAAACACTTTAGGGAGCTAAAAATTTGGCTAAAGGGGTTTCTAAATATGTACTTTCCAGTGCCCAATCTTAAATAAGAATACAGCCGAGTGTAGATTTTACCATCTTATCCCGCTATAGCCTTTGTCACGTATTTTTTATAATATACTAGTTAATAACAATGAATTTGCTGGATCTTAATAATACTGTAATTTCAAGAAATATTAAAAAATGCCTTATTAAATTGTTACATCGCATTAAATTTTGTGGAAATAGGAATAATACAAACCTGTTACTTTTTTGTCTGTATTCTCTAATTTTATCAACAAATAATTGTTGAATGGGATCTGAAGCCTTTTGAAGACAAGGAGCTAGAATTCCAATATTTCGACTGCAGACCTCGTTCTTTACGGAATTCCTTACAGTTCCCAAAACTTTTGTGAACAGCATCTGAAACAGGATTATGTAACGGTTTATGAAAAGCTTGCATCTAGAAATCTGGAAAAACTTCTTTTTCCCGAAGTATTTTTAAAATTATAAGTATATTGGGAACCTACCTTTACTGTATTAGTATATTGAGTAGATCGAGTAGATTTTAAATATAAAGTCGAAAGGCCTACAGCAGATCCTTAAAATTTACTGAATGCACGAACTACCACTGCGCATGCGCGATTGATAATGATTGTTGATTAACATTGACATTGACAGAAAAGACAGATGCAAAATGCGGCACAGAACGATATAGATTCATAGACATAATAAAAACAGCCTAGGTACAATGGATGGGCCGCTCTATGCATCAAGGACGTCATTGGTCAATATTTACTCAGTGGTCTAGTCTGTCACATAGATTTGGCCAACTCCGAAAAATAGCGTAACGCGGAGCAGTTCGGTTCGGTGGTCTATCTATCTCTCTCTACTGGCGCTTAGCTTTCTCTCTCTAGCATATGATGGCTGCCGCCTCTGTGTAACTGTCGTTCCATTACTCCCACCTCTTGGTAGATACGCTCACACTCGCACGACAGACAAAGATAGCTAGACTACTTTGCTAGTACTTGTTATCGACGTTAAGGCTGTATGAAGGCCGCGTCCCACGATCAAATAATTTGATCAAACTGGTTTGAGGAAACTGAAAGTGACAGTTAGTGACGTCACATCCTGAGTGTTCATTGTGGATGATAATGAAAAATTTTAATTTTAAATAAAGTACAAACAAGTTAGACAACTCAATACAAAAAATTTGATCAAACTAGACTGATAGTGAGAGTACAGATTTTTAGAATTTCAAAAAAACTGCAATTGTGACGTCACTTTGACGTACTTCCTCAAGTACGTCAAGTTTGCTCAAACTGTTTGATCAAATTATTTGATGGTGAGACGCGGCCTTGAAGGCCCCGTCTCACCATCAAATAATTGACAGTTATTTGATCAAACTTGACAGTCAAACTTGACTAGTGACACAAACTATACATACTAACTGTCACTTTGTGTCACTAACTGTCAAGTTTGATCAAATAACTGTCAATTATTTGATGGTGAGACGGGGCCTTGACACTATGCATTTTCTTGTATCATTTCTAATATCGTTTCTGATATGTCAAAAAAATGCATAGTGTCATACACAGATACAAGAAACGATATCAGAAACGATACAAGAATTTGTGTCAGGCACAGATTCTTAATACAAGAACTGCGCCAATTTCTGCGCAAAGAGCAAAAATGTAAAACCAGCTGGCGGCTGCTGGTCTGGTAAAACCCCTCCCACATCACTGGGTAAAACATCTAAATGTCATAATGGCGGCTGAAAATGAGATCGTATGATTTATGTCTTGATGAATTTATTTGCCCAAGTAGCAATTTTTCGACGCATTGGTTGTCAGTACAAACAAATGCACTGTATATAACGTTGCCACAGTGGACTTTCAGTTGTTTCGGCCAACGACCCCTAACCCGACTGACATTACGATGTTACAACGTTAAGTAATATCTTTAGTTATATGGGCAACTAAGTTATTACTATTGTGACAACTACATATCACAGTTAAGTTTTTTCAACAATCGCAACTACTTAAAAACGTTATAATGCTAAACTAATTTACGCCCATGGGTTTTCTGGCCGACTAAGTAGTTGTCTCTCACGACCCCAGGGCCTTTACGTGTAGTTCTATAGATGTGTGACACGTTTACGGCAACTTCAGGAGCAAAAAAAGAATTTACTTTATAACCTTACTTTTTTCTTATTATTTTATATTTTATTTTGCTGGAAATTTTCGATTTATTTAACAACCTGTTTATTTGTTTTTTATTAGCTGGTTTCTCCATAGTCCATTGTTTTATCAGTAGATTTGATAAGCTTAAATCTTTGTATCAGCTTTGCTAGACAGGGTTGCCAGGCCAGTTCTTACTCTTTCAGTATTATATCCGTTGCAAGATAATTTGGCTGAAACTCCGACAAAAATGTACTTTTTGTACATATTTTGTCTGAATTCCATCCGAATTATCTTGCAGCGGATAGTAGTTTTGCTTTCAAAAAATCAATATAGAAATCAGTAGATTCTTATTAGGCCCTGTAAATACAGTAAAATCTGTGTTAACGGTTACCTGTCAAAATCGCCCGGTTTCATAATCAACTTAAAGTAAACAAGTAAAGTTCACTTTAAAGTTGACATTTACCCATATATGAATTGTGATAAAGTAGGTACCAAAAAAATTAAAAAAACTGATTATGAAACCGAGCGTTTCATTTTGAAAATTCTCCAAACCAATTATATGAAGATTTCCTTATTTAGATCTGGTATTTACCAGTTTCATTTCTCTGTCCATCTATTATCATCATCTACGTCCTGAATCTTATTTTCCGTAATGACATTGGGAAATTGTAACAAAATGTCTGAAAATTAATTTAGAAATGGGGTGAATACTATTAAAAAGCAAATTTTATTTTAGTGATAACAAAATATTGAAATATACCAAACATCTAATAAAAAACATTGCCTACTAGAATTTTTTAAATAATATCAAAAATATACCAAAACAGTAGATATCTACTAAATGTGGCAACGCTGTTAAGGAGAATGATGCACTTCATTGCACTGGTCACATGACCTCTGTCACCCAATAAGAGGGTGCGTTCTAAAGTGGTTGGGATAGTCGGTCCAGGCCGTGTTTGGTCGGCGATTGGACTTCTCGGTTGTCTCATCCGTCTATGGTTGGTAATAAGGTATATTTTAAGTAATATTGGTAATGTTGTTTAATGCACCATTTTGGTTTTTTTGGGATGTAAAGAAAATAAAAACACAAAATATAAAAAATGCAGGCATTTTCTAATACTTTTAAAAGCACCATCAATACACTAAATTTATACAAAACATCTTTAACATAAATTCTGGCTTTTATATTAAAATTAGATTTTTTAAATTTACATATTTTTTGTTAAAAAGGTGATAAAAAATGAGCGCGTGTGTTTTTTAAAGGTGGAATATCCATATTTGACGGTAATCTGAGATGCGTTTATAAATTTCACATCAGGTAATTTTGTTTAAGTCCTTATTTATGTATTTATATAAATTTAAATACCTGATATGATGTCAAAATAGTTTACTTTTTATATAGGTAAAAAAACATAACCAGTCCGACTCTTTGAGCAACCATTGCACACAGGCACTTTTTATAGTCGCTTCAGTTGTCTTATGCAACGCTTAAGGTTGCCTAGGCAACGTCAAGACAACTCAAAAATCGTCCACCAAATTAGTGCAGAATTGGGTCGTCTTCTAGGCAATAACAACGTTGTAACAAAACGTTGCCACGCGGTAGACAACGTTGTCGCGTCGACAAATTGCTACTTGGGTGTGTTTTTGTAGGTATTATTTATAAATCTTTTATTGATACTTAATATACGGTTTGGTATGGACTACTGTTCTACTAATAACCATATATACTTCGTCTAATTTACTAACCGTTGCACGTCATCCGCGTCATAGCCTGTGACGTCGCATGATACCAACACGAAATATTTGGCGGTAGGTGTGTTCTTTTTTAGAATTATTTTGCTGAGTACACTGGAATTACAACCACTAGACATATTTTATTATATACGCCTAGAAATAATATTTGAAGGTTTCTATTAATGTTAACCTAAAGAAATACACAATAATATGTTTCATTTAATTTGCATAAATGGATTATAAAGTGTTTTTATGAAGCACATTTGTTCGGAACACACTGTAACTGTAATCGAACGAAGGTGACATTTTAGAATAAATTGGTAACATTTATTTGACAGTTGCGGTGATGACACTTCATATTTGTTTATATTCTTTACTATAAGTATCTGTTCTATTATATTTACTGTTTTTATCATTTTCTTTACTATAAAAAGATCCTCTACTATAAAAATAGAAATTTCACCTAATTTTATCACGACTTGGAATAATCGAGGTATCTGCCAACTTTTTTAGTTGTTATTGTAGACATAATCTACAAAGAAACCTATCGGCTTCTCCCAAGAGTTCGGAGCCGTTTTTTAATAATTATTAACAGCAGTGCAAAAACGCTTGCACTGCAAATCTTAAATGATTATAACTTAATTCTTATTCTCTATTTCTTAAGTTTTTATTTATTTACATTGAATATTAATTTGTTTTGTTGTATAATCCACGTTTACAATAATTATGTGATCTATTTGATTTAAAATGGATTCAGGATTTTTTTTTATACTTTGGCAACAATGTCAACTTAGATCTCTGGCGTAGATAATGACGTGCAACGGTAAGTAAATTAGATGGACTGTATTTAGCTCCTAGTAAAGTTCAAACTATGTATAACTTTGGGTTTCATGTTGCATCATTTTTTAATAGAGGAAAATACAATAGTTCCTAATTTGGATCAAACTTAAGATAATTCTAATGCAAATATTTTAGCACAAATATCAAAACAAAATAAAAACACAAATAATCAACAGTCAACGTAAAAATTCTGGTTAACATTAAAATTTAAAATGGTAAATTTATGGTTTTAAAAGTTTATAAATTTTATAAAATCCTTAAAATCAGCTGTAGACGCAGTACTACCAAATTATCATACAACCATACCAATTGTAAGGTGACAGGGTGACAAACAAAATTTCGACCAATCACGTGCCGAATTTCATACAATTTTCGATACAAGAACTTGCATAGTGTCATACAGGGCACAAATGTACGTACAAGAAACAATACAAGAAAATGTATATCAAAAACGATATCAGAAACGATATTAGAAATGATACAAGAAAATGCATAGTGTCATACAGCCTTTGCCTTTATTACACCCCGATGCATTGTTTAGCATATCCCTAGCCAGATCTATTCTTGACATATCTCTGGTTGTGTCATGTCATTTTACTTTTGTGTCAACTGTCAGTCAGTGTCATCATTTGACGTGTCAAGTTTGGGGTTAAATTTTGTTAATTTCAAGAATTAAAATATTTAACATAAAAATGGTTTCTATATTAAATTCAATAGATACTGGTCATGAAGATATGATACATGATGCAGAAGTAGATTATTACGGTTTAAGGTTAGCCACTTGTTCCTCAGATAACAGCATCAAAGTTTATGATATAAAAAGTGGAGCTTCCACACTACTGGATGATCTAAAAGGCCACTATGGACCTGTTTGGCAAATAGCTTGGAGTCATCCTAAGTTTGGCAACTTATTAGCTTCGTGTTCTTATGATAGGAAAGTAATAATTTGGAAAGAACAGCAAAGAAAATGGATAAAATATTATGAGTATGCAAATCATGATTCCAGTGTTAACTCTGTTCAGTTTGCACCTGCTGAGCTAGGTTTAATTCTGGCTTGTGGAAGTAGCGATGGTTCAATTTCTCTTTTAACTTATAATGTTGGAAGTAATATTTGGGATGCCAAGAAGATTCAAAATGCCCATGCAATAGGATGTAATGCTGTAAGTTGGGCTCCAGCCATAACCCCTGTTTTTGGAGATGAGACTACACCTGTGAAACGTCTTGTTTCTGGAGGATGTGACAATTTAGTAAAAATATGGAGGGAAGATGGTGACAGGTATTTATTTAATTTTTATATACAATTATTTTATATGTAAGTATATCTAATATTTCTCATATATTCTGCACAATTTTTAAAAGGTGTATTCCTTTGAAGTATTCTGTCCTTGTAAAGAAAAACTGATCTTTTTTAATGAAATAATTAAATCCCTGCCTTCCATCCATCCAATGGTACTAAAACCGGGCCTTGTCCTCCAAGCTTCTCCAATCATTTCGATTTACTGCTGTCTTTTCCACGAATACATGTTGATGAGGTTTTTGGCATCCTCATCTACTTTGTCTTCTTGATGTTCTCTTTTTTGGTCTTTTAACAGGTCTTTTTCCTTGCCTTTAGCAATTTTCTGGGGATTCTATTCTCATGCATGCAGACTACATGCCATGCCCACTGAAATATCTGCAGTTTAGTGTATTGTGCTAAATCCCTGCTTTATATGAAGTAAATTCATAGGAGACTGTAGCAGTTGATCTTCATACTTAACTTAAATGACCCATTGTGAAATTGCGCTCAAGTTAGTAATCCATTTTTTAACACTTTACATGTGAGCCACGTAGTGCCTCCACCAATGTGCTACATGCATGCATATATGCCATTGGATATATATTATGAACTTCTAAGAAAGGTAATTTCAGTTCAGAGTAAGAAGTCTTATGGCCAAGTACCTAAGAGGTGGAGGCCAAGAAACTAAAATTAGAAGTCTTAACTCAGTACATCCGCACTCTACATGTTAATGTAAGAAAGTGTCTTTTAAGCTTATTTTAAATTAAAATGTGTTATAATATATACAGGGTGTCCCGAAAAGATTGGTCATAAATTATACCACAGATTCTGGGGTCAAAAATAGGTTGATTGAACCTCACTTACCCATATAGGTACAATGGTGCACACAAAAAAAGTTACAGCCCTTTGAAGTTACAAAATGAAAATCGATTTTTTTTTATATATATCGAAAACTCTTAGAGATTTTTTATTGAAAATAAACACCACATAAAAATTTTATGAGGGTTTTGTTCCTTTAAAACCCCCAAACTTTTGTGTATGTTCCAATTAAATTATTATTGTGACACCATTAGTTAAACACAATGTTTTTAAAACTTTTTGCCTCTTAGTACTTTTTCGATAAGCCAGTGTTTATCGACATATTTTGAATATTTATTGAATCCACCACATATTTGTATATGGTTAAATACGATTATAGAGACCTGTTAATAATCTGAAAATTTATTTATAATTTACATTTTCAGTTATATTTTGAAAAAGAAGCCACATCTCGACAAAAGGTGACTGGTCAAAAAAAGACTAAGAGGCAAAAAAGTTTTAAAAACAATGTGTTTAACTAATGGTACCACAATAATAGTTTAATTGGAACGTACACAAACATTTGGGGGGTTTAAAGGAACAAAACCCTCATAAAATTTTTATGTAAATATATTAAAAAGGAAGCTGCATCTCGATAAAAACTGGCTTATCGAAAAAATACTAAGAGGCAAAAAAGTTTTAAAAACGTTGTGTTTAACTAATGCTACCACAATAATGAATTAATTGGAACATACACAAAAGTTTGGGGGGGTTAAAGGGAACAAAACCTCCATAAAATTTTTATGGGGTGGACAAACTTCACTATAATTTTGTTTTAAGATGTTTCTGCCATACGAATGATACATGTCCATTTTTAAGAAAAAATCTCTTTTGTACATTTGTACTAAGGTAAGTTAGGTTCAATCGAACTATTTTTGACCCCAGAATGTGTGGTATAATTTATGACCAATCTTTTCGGGACACCCTGTATAAGTACACCTGTGTTTTTGCCTGATGTGGTATTCCCACTGACCGGTAGTCAATCCTTATAAATGATGTAGGTAGGATAAGTAGGATAGAAAATATTAAGTAGATATGTATAGGAAACTATATTGTAAAATAAATGAGCAAAATTGGTGAATCAGCGAATGAGCCTTGAAGGGCTTGTAGTCATACAACTCCAAAGAAAAAAAAAGCTTATTTTGTTCCAGCCACAGATTTTCAACTGTTTACATGATCAGTAACACAAACCTATGTAAGATACAATAAACTTATTTTTTTCTAAAAAATTGATCATACAATAAAACCCCTGTTAACCGAAATAATTGGTGGGAGGCCGTTTCGGATAACAAGAATTTCGGTTAAAAATAACATTGTTTTTTGTATTCTTCTTGTATCAAACTACATAGTATTCTTGGTCAAAGTTGGTATTAAAAGGTCAAAGCTGGTATTGTGCACCAGTAGTTCACATTCTTATGGTTTGAAAACTACCTTTCTGTCCGGTGTTATGGTCATGCACATCTTCTATACGCCTTAAAGTAATATTTGTAGGTGTTTGAGAAAGCTTAATTTTATGAATGAATATTCAAACTTAACTACAAATGAATAGCAAAATGTATAGTGACTCAATGTTAAGAATTCTTCTCTGATAGTACAGGCCCTCAGTTGGATGAAGTCTTGATAGTTGAAATATATATTTAGCAGCCTTGTTTTGTAACACCATGAGAGGATGTTGAAGCTGCTTTTGATTTGTATTACCCCAAATGATAGTTAGGTATGATAAATGTGAATTTATTAAAGAGTGGTAGACCATTTTATTCACTCTTACGGAATATTTATATTTTTTTACCTGCCTCACAAAATTAATAAAATTCGATATTTGATGGTTGCATCTTAGGTTTTAAACCATGCAGAACTTTTTATGAAGATCATTTTTTTTTCGTAAAATTGATAAAAAAAGTTTATGGTTCCAAGTTACGCAGACACACTGTATAAGAGCTCAGAAAAAAAAATGTTGTCAACATTTATTACGTTTCAAGTTTGTTATTAAATTTATTATAGGTAAGTTTTACAGAAACAAAATTTACAACTTTACAAACATTTTTTGTAATTGATATTTTAGGATTTTCACATTATGTTTTTATTAATTTTCTCAAAAAGAAGTTATTTATTTCATTTTCAAAATTAAATAACTTAGTGCATTTTAAAGATTACATCTTAAGCTTATAAAAAGGCACCTATATATATTTGTAATATAGCCCTTTAAACTTGAGTAATATCCTCCTAAAAGTGGTAGTAACTCTGGTAGTAACTCTATTTTAGAAATCGAAACATCCTGTAGTTAATTAAGAAAAATGTAATTTTCATTACACCAACAATAGGGAACGTGCACATAAAAATATTTTTGCATAAAATTGTTAATTAATGTTTAAAAATGTTATATTCAAAATATTACGCCTTAACAATGAATAGTGTACGTACAACAACTGATAATAGTTCCGCGCCCAAAATTTCCATTTCAAACAACTTCAAAAGTGCGAGCTGGGATCTGACGTCAACAACCACTGTGTTCTTGTTCACCTGTTTGGTGAGCTATTGCATTGAATGCATTTTGCCTTTGCTAGTTGTGTGTGTCGAATAACTGTCTTGTTTGCTCGGTGTTTATATTATTGTATTTAGTGTATTTATTGTATAAAATACTTTATCAAAAATCACAGAAAACAAATCTGCGTAATATAAGTACTATATAGTGCCGGAATGTCAAAGCACAACTGTCAGAATATCCAACAAATATTTTTTTACTCTTCCAGTAGAACCAAAAATGTCGATTGAATTGGCTAAAGGCATGCAGGCGAGATAAAAAGGATATTTCACAAAGTAGCAAAGGTCTGTGAGGATCATTTCCGTGTGAATATTTATCTAATTATGTACCTAATACTAATAAGACATTTTCTAGTTCAAGAAAAAATATTAGGTAATTGTTGTTTCATGAAATGTGCCTACTTAAACTTGTTTATTTGTTGCAGTTGGAACAAGACATGGATAACTATGTATATAGATTCAAGATTAAACAATCGACCATTCCTAAACTACTTGATAAGTTGATTTATAACCATGTTAGTTTTACTTCTCATCAATTAATAAATAATTATCAACATGGCTTTATGCACAAGAAATCCACAACTACAAACTTACTATCTTATGAAACATCTATTATCAGAGATCTGGAAAGAAAATGTCAGGTAGATTGTGTATACACAGACTTTTCAAAAGCCTTTGATATGCCACTACTTACTGTTACATAAACTTAAGGCATATGGTTTCAGCGATCAGCTTTTAAAGTGGTTTGCTAGCTATTTAATAGGTCACACACAAAAAGTCATACTGGGTTCATTTATGTCAGATGCAATACAAATAAAATCTGGAGTTCCACAAGGTGCTCATTGCTCGCCCCTTCTGTTCAATCTATTTATTAACGACATAGGTGAATGTTTTAATCACTCTAAGTACTTGCTATTTGCTGATGATTTAAAGATGTACAGATCTATCAAAGATCATGAAGATTGTAGTCTCCTTCAAAACGATCTCAATAATTTAGTTGAGTGGTGTAACAAAAACAGACTCTTTTTAAACGTTAATAAATGTCATTTCATTAGCTTCCACAAAGTTGCAAAAAAATATCAATCATCATATGTCATCAACAGTAAAGCGCTGTCTTATGTTAAAGCAGTAAAGGATTTAGGAGTAATATTCGATGAAAACTTAACGTTTGTGGATCACATTAACTATGTGACAGCAAAGGCTTCAAAAGTATTGGGTTATATACTTCGCAGTTGTGCTCCTCTATTGTCTGGTCACCATTTTATAATGTTCATGTTGTTTGTCTCAAGAGAGTTCAAAATAAGTTTTTAAGATTTGCAGCGTACAGATTGGGATATAATGTTATTGAACTAAACCACAACTACACCATCATCCGTAGTAATCTCAATTTGCACTACTTAAAAGACCGTAGAATTATAAATGATCTAGCTTTTATTTATAAACTATTAAATAGTGAAATCAATTGCCCTGATTTATTAAAATTAATAAACTTTAATATTCCAAACCATGATCTGAGAAATAATAACTTGTTCCATGTACCTCATCATTCAACAGACTATGGTCTTTCACCAATAGACAGAACTTTGAGTCGCCTGAATGATTTGGACATCGATCTATTCTCTTCTTCCAGTAGAGTATTTAAAAACCGACTTAAATCAATTTTGCCGGTCAGCACTTATGTTTAATGTTTAATATTATATTTTCAGTAGATTTGTTAATTTTTGCAATGGACAATGCTTTTGTATTATGTAATTTATTAATTTTTTATTGTCTGTAGTTAGTTGATTAATGTCGGTTTATATTGTATTATTATGTATGTATTGTCACTGCATAACGTGGATTGTGTGTATGTTAAATTTAGTTTTATTGTAATGTACTTACTACAGTTTTATGCTGTCACACTTTCATTTAATTCATTTAATTTTATTTTTTGTTTTTTTACTGTTTTACTGGACTTTACTACTACTACTTTTACTTCTACTTATTGTTTATATAAGTATATTTTTTATGAAATTGGGGAAACCCGTAAATAAATAAATAAATAAAAGATTATGGGTGGTCCCAAAATTATTAAGTCAGATGATGTCCCGCACATATTTGATTGTTAACCAGACAGAAAACGAACTTTTTCTTAGCACATGAGGGAAGCAATCCTTAAAAGGGTTAAACAACAGCTTCTTGAAGATGCCGCTTCTATATTTAAGTCTGCTCTAGAGGACAATGATGATAATGAGACAGTGTGATCCTAGTTTCACAAACTTAGTTCAACCAGGACCTGAATTAAACCAACCAGCTTTACCTCAAAAACTGAATAATGCATCAACACAGACTCACATCAAAATCAGAAGTAAAGGTATTCAGTGTAAATTTCAAAGGATTGTTACAGTCTGGTTGTCGCCATTGAAAATATATAATAAGGATGCAGCAACTTCACCTATAAAAGACTTGCAAACATTATTTGAAGATACAAAAAGTGAATCAGGACGTTCTGTATTTGAAGATAATAAAGATAAAGTGATTCTTTATCTTGTGACGAAGATGCTAAAGAAGAGGAAGCAAAACAATTTAAAATGTTGTCTCTGAAGTGTACAGTGATGAAGTTACAATACAGGCCTAGATTGTATAATTTTCAATTAATGGAAATATATTGTAAAACACAAATGATGCATCTATTTTTAACTCTAAAAAAGAACAGGGCACACATTTATGTCTCTTTTAGATGATTTCAGCATAAGCGACAGCAATGCTTCGAGAATATGTGCAAAATCTGTTCCATTAATTAGTAAATATTTAGGATCTTGTATTTTTAATCCCCAAGTTGGTCCAGTTAAATTAAACTTACCCTTAGCATTTCAATTAAAGACGATTAAATACATTTCAATTAAAGACGATACAATCCCCAGAAAAGCTTAATCGCTTTCTTTTGAAAAATCCTCGTGAGTAATAGTATCTACATACTTATGCGTTTTAAGCACTTTAGAAGGTAGCAATTTCTAAAGATTTATAAATTTCACTTTGAAACTAAATAAACTGACTGTAGAACTATGCAAGAATACAAATAATATCTGGTAATTTCCAATTAAATACGATTAAAATGTTATATACAATTCCCGTAATACTCTAATCGCGTTTTTAACCGGGTTCGACTCATAGCACGGTTGTGGTCCGTGACGTCAGACCAATAGAAGGATGTTCAAGCGCCTCCTAAGAAATTTGAATTTTATAGCATTTTCAAAGCCTCATAATAAGCATATGCGTTAAAATATTTGTTTTTTACATGCAATCGTTTTAAGATCATGTTACTTTATGTTTTTTAATATTATTTTAATATTTAAAAATTTATGCTTTAATATTAAGTTTCCTATTGTGGCTTAATCCCATATAAACATAATACTAAATTAAACATGCCGAAAGAAAACAGTTTCAGAACCTAGCATTGTATTTATGATTTCATTCATTGATAAGGTACTTATCTTAGGACAATTATTTTAATTTAATTTATATTTATTTGTATATTGTACCTTTTTAATATTTAATGTCATTCTATTTTGCAGGTGGATTGAAGAGTCCAAACTTGAAGTACACTCTGATTGGGTAAGAGATGTAGCTTGGGCTCCATCAGTAGGACTCCACAGATATACCATTGCCAGCTGTTCTCAAGACAGGAGAGTTGTTATATGGACTAGCAATGATTGCATCAATTGGAATTCAACAGTCTTACATACATTTGATGATGTAGTTTGGAATCTTAGTTGGTCTTTGAATGGAAATATTTTAGCTGTATCTGGTGGAGATAATAAAATTACCTTGTGGGATCAAAACTCAGAAGGTAGTTGGCAATGCATTAGTGATATTGCCAAGGGCCAAGGTCAAATCAATAATCAATGAATTCGCTATTTAAATAGATTTCGAAAGTGTTATATTTTGCATTTTCTTCTGTATTAAGTTTTAATGAATGTATATTTTACTACTCTAATTTTAAAATTAAATTAATAAAAATTGCCTTATTTGTCCATTTTCTTTATCTTCTTCTTGCTAAAAATTAAAATAAATAATTTGTAAAATTTACTATGCCTAAATAAAAACAGACTAACAAGAGTCAATAGTAAAATCGATATTGACAACATTATGTACTATGAGAAATACATTTTTATTTAAGTTTATTATTGTTTTTAAGTATTTTCTTGAGAGTCTAGTTTTAGTTCTCGTGCAAGTCGGACGTATCAATAGCCGGTGCTGACAAGTAATTAATACGAATAATAAGTATCCATAATTATTCAAATAGTACATAGCGTTTTTGTTTCTAACTAGCGTTTTTGTTTCTATTTTTTAATTAAATGAGTGTGGACTCGGAACCTGATGGACCTTCCAATACCATTATTAAATCTAAAGATGACAAACAAAAAGAAATTTTTAAGTATACCATAAATGATCTTGGGCCGTTTCATATATATGTTGAAAAAAGGATAGCGATTTTAAAGGTAAACTTAATGCATTAAAAATGGGTGACATTATTCTTACAAAACTCCCAGAATTGGATAATAAAATAATTAGTATCGATACAATTGGCAGACATAGATTAAGAATCAAATTTACGGATTCTAAAAAGGCTAATTACCTTATCGACAAGAAAAACGATCCGGTTTTTGTTAAAAGCAATTTGGAGGTTTATATACCTAAATTTATTATTATTAGACAATGTGTTATACGGGATGTCTCACCGGAATTCTCCGATGAATATCTTAAAAATAAAATTAAAAAATACGAAATAACTTATAATTTTGAGGTAGTAAACGTTTCTAGAATAAATAGAAAAACAGTTACCGATGATAAAATAAATTATGTTCCTACTAAATCGTGTGTAGTAAGTTTTAAAACACAAGTACTTCCAAAATATGTTACTATAATAAGGTGTTGAAAGAAATTGAACCATATCAACAATTGGTCCTACTTTGTTTTAACTGTTTGCGATATGGACATCAGGGAAAGCGATGTAGAAGTAGCCCCCAATAATTCAATATAAATATACTGCCGAATTATCAGCTTTAATACTTGCGTTAAAATATATAGCCTCTATTGGTATGGACAGTTATATTATTTTCACCGATTGTAGAAGCATTGTGGACAAACTCACTTCTATCCAATCGACAAAAAATCTAAACCACAGTGAGATAGAAATTAAGAGTCTATATTATGATATTACTTCCTCGGGCAGTAATTATTATTTGTTGGGTTAGAGGACATTCTGGAATATTAGGAAATGAAGAAGTCGACAAATTAGCTAAATCTGCAGCTTTAACCAATCGAAACATACGCAACATACTTCTAACAGTAACCGAAATAGATAATATCAGTAAAAACCATTGCAAACAAAATTGGCAACGTGTATATAACCAAAGTACAACGGGAATAAATTTTAAAAATTGCCAACCACTAATTCCCAATGAGAGATGGTTTAAATATGAATCGAATAGGTTAGTTATAAAAACAATAAACAGAATGAGAAAAAAAAAACAGTAAAATCCTGTATAAAAGGTATATTTAAAAATTGCAAGAATGAGATCAAATCACGCACTAACCCCAGCATACAAACACAGCATAGGTATCAGTGATAACCCATATTGCGCCTGTGGTAGAATTGGAGATCTACACCACCTCATATTGGAGTGTGGACAGTACAGACAAAATATTAAAGTAATGTATGAAAAATTAATTGATCTAAATTGTCCTTTACCTGTCAATTTAAACGATATTATTTTTCCAAAAAATAAGCAGACATTAAAATGTCTACGAATATCTAACGTCCTGTAAATTTAAATTTTAAATAGGCTTAGATAATAAAATTAAAAATTGTAAACATATCACACAAAATTGAAAAATGTATCCATTAATATATTATAACACCCTGTAAATTTAGGTTATAAGTATCTAGGCTTAGATATTAAATTAAAAATTATTATTGTAATACCATACAAAAAACAAATAGTCTGGCTAATTGGCTAAGCCAAAGCCAGTATAAAATAAAAAAAGTAGCCCCCGATGTAACAATTGCCAGAAAGACCATAATACAAAAGAGTGTCAGGAAACAACATTAACTCCAAAATGTTTTAGTTGTATGGGAGACCACTTCACAACCAATCTTAAATCAGGTCCATAATTTAAAAGACAGAAATTAATAATTAAAGAATGCATGACTAATATAGTAATATCAATTATCATGATGCCAACACATAAATTCCCCGCAAATCTTAAGCAGGCTTAACATCAGATTATTAAAGATTCTCATCAACAAAATTTGCCTTCTTCTAATTACCCTCTTTATACTCAAAGTTATCCGTCCATTCACTTTTTCGGCCAATAAGAATCATAATAAATATACAGTCGTCAAATCTTCTAAAGGTAGCAAAAGGCAGAGACCAAATAGTCCTGTCTTAACACAGTCAGATCCAGAATACACATTTAGCTTTAGACAATCAGGAACTAATCTTCAAATTATAAATAGTCCTTCATATAAAAATAATTTGAATTCAAATTCTCACACGCTACAAACAGAGTTAAACTCTGATATTTTAGATATAATTTTAACTATTGTTACCGAACTTTTTAAAAATTTTAAGGAAACTCCCAATGTTACAAGACTTACAACAAATAATAATTAGTAAACAATTATTAAACATGCATGTCCAATATCAAACATTAATTATTCATATCCGATATTGAACAGTATATTTTTATCACCCCGTACATCACACGAACCAATTTGTTTTCATATTTAAACATGTGCGGAATATTTCATTTGTTTAAATATTGCAATTTATAAACAATATTTTGGCAATGGACATAATTTAGTTGACTAATTAAACTTGTTGTCGTGTGGGCCATGACCCAATTCATGTTGCCAACAAGAAATAATACATTTTAGAATCATTCTCAAGAATCACTTCAACCAGGCCAGAGGTGCCTTTAACTTCACTCACTAGAATCAATATGTAGTATCAAATAGAGTCTTCAACTAAATCGCGTACAAGTCACAAGTCATTACTCAAAGTTCTCCCGGGGTAACTACCCTTAGTGTCGGTCTTATAAATAAAATCTCGCATTACTATTTGGTGTTTTCATTATCTGAAGAGCAGCCTCCACTGAGCCTAGAATTATACATGGTCCTCATCGAGCAAAAGAAAACTTCGAGGAAGTAACAAGATTCAAAAAACCTATATACAGTCCACGCAAAACAACACCCCAGTAGCAGATAGACGACACTAGGTCCGGGAGAACCAGACCACAGATCCAGATAGCAACATAAAGCCAGAGATCTACAATCAAGAGCCACTACATAGCCAGGACAAGCAGCGGAGACTCCAAAATACAGGACTACTTGCGGAGCACAGCAGAACCAGGAGAGCCGCAACGTCCAGAATCAGAAAAAAACCGTAAGTTTTTGAATAAATTACATCTTCTCCAACATTGAACGTACTGCAAATTGAATAATAAAATCAAAGTATAAAAGGTCCACTCTATACAAGTTTCTACATTTAAATCTAAGTTATTTAAGTACAAATAAATTATCGAACTATGATTAATAAAAGGTTTCACCCTGAATATATTTGACCAGCCAACATTGCAATCTAAACTTATCATTATAATTATTCTTATTTCGAAAAGGTTGGTTGATAAACGAGTACACTTCACAATTTTACTGAACATTGCAACAAACAGTTCCATTAATATATCTTTATTCGTAACTTCATATATTCAATTACCCAGTTTTACAAAATTAAAATCAAAATCTTCGTACGCTAAATATTTGATTGAGTTCGATACGAATATTTCATTATCACTAGATTTCATTTCAGAATTAATTAATGCATGGATTCGTTTCCTAAATAGACAAAATATTAATGAATAAAAATTCACCTACTTACTCGTACTTTCTACATTCTTTTTTATCTATACAAGGTTAAAATAGTAATCAGATTTCCATATTATATAACACAAATGTAACTATACGATTACAAAAACCATGTACTCGTAATTAATTGTCGTATTTACATTATATTTATAAACATATTAATAATTAGAATACAGCTGTCGCATCAGAAATTACGAAATTGTGTTGTTTGAGGAAACAATACGAATTAACAAAACAACAAATTTAACACGGACACTGCCGGGAAATTATATCATTTATTTCTAGAAAAGTAAAATAAAGAGAAAACTAGGAACAATAGCATTATAAGAAAAAAAAAAGGCGTTAGTACTACCAAAGAACATACAACAGTTACATATACGAGGAGGGTATCGACCAAGTAAGTAGCGGCCTACCCACTCAAAACACGAAACGAGGATGGATAGTGTCAGGAGCGACACAAAGACAGGAATCCAATCCTCAACAAACAGGTCATAATACGATGACTATCGTACAATACAGTACAATTCAGCTCCGTATCAGGGGCAATTACGTGGGCAAAGAGTGACAAAACACTCGTCCCAACCAAACAAAAGACTCGCGCAGAAGCCGAAGGACAGTAGGTAACGGAGCAGAAGAGGTGTACCGTACCAAACGGACACAAATACATTACAAAACAAAAGACTCCCGCAGATACTGAATTACAGTAGGTAACGGAGCAGAAGAGGTGTACCGTACCAAACGGACACAATTACATTACAAAACAAAAGACTCCCGCTGATACCGAAGGACAGTAGGTATGGGCATGATACTATAAATAAAGAGATAGTATTTTCCCGTAGCTCAAAATACGTCCGAGTTCGCGTATTGATTACGTAACTGGAGACCGGAAATTGAATTTGAATTCTTGTTAAAGTTAAATGGGATTTGTATGCATTATGTGATGAAATTATTCAATTAGCAAAATAACATTAAACTTCAATGTATTCGAAAAGAATTTAGAGTCGAGATTCCAGTCAAAATAACTGTCAAAGATAAAATATAAAATACAACCGCGAACAATTCAAAGTAATCGGACATTACGAATGATTACTAACCATTACGAACTTGCCGGTCTCCAGTTACGTCACGACTTCCGGATGTGCAATATATTATCTTGTTATTTATAGTATCATGGGTATGGGGGAGCAGAAGAGGTATACCAAACGGACACAAATACATTACAAAACAAAAGACTCCCGCTGATACCGAAGAAAAGTAGGTATAAAGAGCAGAAGAGGTGTACCAAACGGACACAAATACAATACAAAACAAAACGTCGATCGAGGTTATAAAGATAACTCTAAAAGAAGAGAAACATACAGAAACAAAAACTGCAACAGTACTAACGCCAAGGAAAAACGACACGAATATGTACCGTGACAAAACTTACAGAAACGCCAAGGAAAAACGTGACAAAACTAACGCAAAAGAAAATAGAAGACGTGACACAAGGACCTATTGGGGTATACAGAAACAAAAAACAATACGAATCACAGGAGACGAAGATGTACCGTGATAAAATTTACAGAAAAACAAAAGAAGATAGACGCCGTGAGCGAAGCAGAAGAAACAAACAATGGACTCAGGTGACTTACAACCACCGTGAGCGAAGCAGAAGAAACAAACAATGGACTCAGGTGATCTACAACCACCGTGAGCGAAGCAGAAGAAACAAACAATGGACTCAGGTGACTTACAACCACCGTGAGCAAAGCAGAAGAAAGAAACAATGGACTCAGGTGAATTACAACCACCGTGAGCAACAAAAGAATTCGGTGCCTGATGCAAAATTTTCGGGAATGTATGCAAACTAGATAGGGACTGACTTAAGGGTTGAAAACTAAGTCGTGTGTGATGATGCTAAGAGGTATGCCTAGGGTGGTAATTCGAATCCCACTCGGTTTGAGAACCTGCACGTTTAACACGAAAATAGATTGTTTACATGATGAGAAATAAGCAAACGGAAATTGGAATTATGGAATAAAAATATTTTTTTGGAAATCAGCTATAACGCTGCAAATGGAGGGATTTTTTCCCCGTCCCAAGGAACTATAGTTATTAGATTATTAACTAACTATAGTTATTAAATTATTTTACACTTTTCTACAAACTTATACAACTCTTGTATACAGACTACAGGGTTAATAAACGAATACTTCAATTATGGAAGAAGTATACTTACAAGAAGATAATACAAAATACAGAAACACATACACACAATGCTATAATTATAAGAATATTAAATACAGAATAATACAACCCTCTAATAATCAAATCTAAAATCTCCCTCTAAATTCAAATATTTTTTATTTCGTGTTTATAAAACAAGACCTTCATTATTAGCCTACATAATATATGAGGTAATACAATCCGAGTATTTTACAAAACATAAACAGATAGAGATTCAGCAAGAACAGCAAACACTAAATAGCAGAGTTGCTTGGATGACAAACTACAATTAAATATATCTACATAAAAATAGTCAGACAGCTAGTCGCACGATCTATAATATTAATAATAAAATAACTAATAATACAATTCGATAATAATAATAAAATAATACAATTATAATACAACACTTTACACATTGAAACATATATCCCACTAAAAACTTTTTATTTAACTTTATCTAACCTAAACTTTGATTTGAATGCTTTGATTTAAATTCTGATTCAGACTTAATTTTGATATTATTACCTAAGGTGTTGCAGTTGGAGAGTTGTTAAGTTGTTCAAAGACGAGTGTCTTGTCATCACATTATATTAATCCATTATGTTATAAATACTTTATCATTACCATTGTAAACTTTGAGCAATGACTACATTCGTTATTACTTATTTCGTCGGGCAGTATGTCCAATATCAAACATTCATTATTCATATCCGATATTGACCAGTATATTTTTACCACCCCGTACATCACACGAACCAATTTGTTTTCATATTTAAACATGTGCGGAATATTTCATTTGTTTAATTATTGCAATTTATAAACAATATTTTGGCAATGGACATAATTTAGCTGACTAATTAAACTTGTTGTCGTGTGGACCATGACCCAATTCATGTTGCCAACAAGAAATAATACATTTTAGAATCATTCTCAAGAATCACTTTAACCAGGCCAGAGGTGCCTTTAACTTCACTAACTAGAATCAATATGTAGTATCAAATAGAGTCTTCAACTAAATCGCGTACAAGTCACAAGTCATTACTCAAAGTTCTCCCGGGGTAACTACCCTTAGTGTCGGTCTTATAAATAAAATCTCGCATTACTATTTGGTGTTTTCATTATCTGAAGAGCAGCCTCCACTGAGCCTAGAATTATACAATGCACAATATACCAACTACTTCGTCGTCTTCTCAGCTATAAACAAACTCAACATTTTAAAGTGGAACTGCAGATCTGCAGTTGCCAATAAAGAAAACTTGGAATATCTCTTAAATACAACAGAAACTACCATAGCAGCTTAGAGACCCGATTCAAACAGGAAAGGTTTTATAACTTCCAAGGTTATATTTTTCGGTCAGATCGTATGGATGGTTACGGTGGGGTAGCCATACTAGTAAAATCCAATAGATTATTTTCAGAAGTCGTAGTACCTACATAAACCAGGAGAAATGATGTGTACAGTGTACATGCATCAATGTGAAACTTCTAACCTAATAACAAAGCAGTGTATATATTGTCAATAAACATTAAGCCAAAGACTCGGATAGAATTAAGAGCATGGATACATTTTTTCGAAAACCTGCTACCAAGACCTTTTATAATTGCTGGAGATTTCAACGGTCGTCATCTTTGTTGGGGTTGTGAATTTAATGATGTCTATGGTGTTTCTTTGCTCAATGCTATTATTCACTGCAATCTTGTGTATCTCAATGATGGTGCACCCACACTTGTTATGTCAGGTAGGAAAAGTGCCATTATCTGTCTATTTGTACGCAAGACATAGTACCTTTAATATCTTGGTCAGTCATACAGGATCCTCATGGATCCAATCACCTTCCTATATATATATATATATATATATATATATATATATATATATATATATATATATATATATATATATATATATATATATATATATATATGAAGTTTAATAACTCTGACTAAGGCTTACAAACCTCTGATCCAGTTCCAGTTCACAACATATGGTTCTTAAAAAAGCCAACTGGAATCTGTACACGACAACACTAGAGGAAATAAGCACCAATGTAACTACAACAATTTCATAGACATGATAAACTCAGCTGCAAACACTTGTATCCCGAAAAGAACAATAATAAGAAATAAGTACTGGAAGCACAAACCAAAACAATGGTGGGATGAGACTTGCAACAACATTGCTCGTAGGAGAAAAGAAGCTTTGAGATTATGGAAAGAAAACCCAAACATACAAAATTTACTTGAATTCAAGCGAGCTGATGCCATCGCAAAAAAAACATTCAAAGAAACAAAAAGAACGCAGTGGAGGAAATATGTTGAGAGCCTAAATCAGACAACTCCCATAACTGAAGTATGGAAAAAGGTAAATAATTTTAAGAATCGTAAACAACAGAATAAGTTACCTATTAAGCCATTGAATAGAAGAATTCCATGCCACAATCTCACCAGACTGGGCAAAAGAATGCATAGAATACAATAAGTTATCTTTAAAAACTGTTCCCACCCAACTGTTTAACAACTTGCACTTACTTGAACGTTTTGAGATGTGGGAATTAGAGAGATTAAAGCCATATGCAAAGAAGCTAGCTATCTTCGTAACATTCACGATCCCATTGTCCTAGTACTCACCCATCCATACTGGCACTCAAAAGCAACTCCACTTCTAGTAAACAGCTATACCACAATGACACAAATCCTAACTCCCTGTCAATCAATAAAACTATAGGTACCTATCTACACCGAACCTGCCCATGTTTTATTTTCAAAACATATAAAAATATACTACCTGGATCCAAAAGAAAACTTTCTAGAAACCATTAAGCATTTAGATACGTCCAGTCCAGAAACACACAGAATCATGTTATATTCACTCACAGTAAAAATGCAGTTAACCGAATAACAAACCTGAAATCATGGAAAAACCTTACTAACATAGAGACAGAAATGTTAAAACTGAACTTTGAAGCAACAAAACAAAGGAAAACAATAACCTGTATGTGGATTAAAGGGCACTCAGGAATAAAAGGTAATGATGTAGTGGATGCACTAGCCCAATCAGCCACTCACACAGAATACGATCTAACCACCAATATTGTTCCATCTGCAGCTCTTGCCTCTAAGTTTACTTCACATTTAAAACAATTGTGGCAGCAGGAATATAATTCATCAGTGACAGGGCTTAACTATATCGGCCACCAAAATAATATAGGTACCGTCGAAAAGCTGGTTTCATGGATTAACAAAACGAAACTTCATTGTTACAATAAACAGGATAAGATTCTAATCATGCTATGACTCCTTTGTACAAATATAAAATAAGACTGGATGAAAACCCATATTGTCTATGCGGAGAAGTTGGCGATATGAACCATGTAATTCTAGAATGTTCAAGAAGAGCATTAAATCATTTTTCGAAGATATGGTAAATCTCAAATTCTGTTTGCCAACCAATCTAAATTGTACTTATAATTTTTAGTAAAAATATTAACTTATATTAATACACGAGCGGGACACCCTCAAAAAAGCGCTTAGTTTTCGAGATACTGACCACGGAGGGGTGAATGGCTAATTTTATTTATACTTTATATTTTCGAGGCTGCTGAAAACGAAAATGAGGTTTATTTTGAATTTTATGTGCGAGAACATTGTCGAAATCGCAATTTTACCCCAAAAATAAAAAAATAAACCCACGTTTTTGTGTCAATCGTTCATTTTACGAGGACCGAATCAATCAGTGACCGACTCCGAAAACGATCGAATCATTTTAATCGTTCGTTTGTTTTAATATTTTTTGTTGCCGTTTACAGTTATTAAGGTACCAAGGGTATTATAAGGATAATAAGGCTTGAGGTCAATGGTGTATAGACCGAGGGCCTTGGGCACGAGGTATATACGTTGACCGAAAGCGTTATTATTAGGTATAATACCCTTGGTGTCTTCAAAGTTTAATGTCCGTCTAAATTCTTTATATGCAAAAAATTTGAATGAATTTTGAATTAATTAGTTTTTAAATAAGTACATTTACCAGAAATAGTCGTAACGTAATTGTGGTAACCATAGATTTACTTAGAGTTTTATTCGTCAACTTGACAGTATTTAACTCGTTATTTAAATTTAATAGGCCCTAGGGCGTTATTTTTCAATAACACGCCCTTGGGCGTTATATCGTACTTAATAGACTTCGAAATAATGTTATTATATTTGTCAAATAATAAACCAGTCGGACATTAAAATAAATAACAGGTAACCGATTGATTGAGCTGAATCGTCTGAAAACCGAGAGCATTGTTTACCGTATTTCATAAAATATGTGTATTCATACGTTTATGGTAGTGCAAGTAGGGAGTGCAAATAGATATTTTATGATTTCAACTACCTGCTAACTATTAACAACACTAACGAAATCAATCGCTGGGCCCGATAGAATATTTTCCAATACTCCCGGTCTGTAAGTCCCTGCCTTGCACTCAATTCTTAATTCGATATTTAGTATTTTAATTTTTCAATTATTCAAACGAACGCATTCAGTCGCATGGCATATATCGGTCTTCGTCGCATGTGAGGAATAGGGATGGCAAAAATAAATTATACATCGATATATCGTATCAAATGATACATCTAATGAATATATCGATATACGATATACAGGGTGCGCCAAACCTCTGGTTTTCTTTGATTACGACCAAACTATGGGATATACAAAAAAATGTTTTTAACAAAACTAATGTATATCAAAACCATTTATAATTTAAAATTTTATACTTTATATATTTTTTAGATTATACAGGGTGAGTCACAACGACGGTATGAACCAAAGTTCCCAGGCAACCAAGTGACGTCATATAACGTTGAGGAAACGTCAGTTTTTGGTTGAATATAACACGTGTTTGAACATTACGTCATATAGACGTCTTTTGTAGGTGATTTTAAATACGTAAGATTAATGACGTTAAAATTACGTTTAAAAAACGTTTTAATTTTAGACAGCCTAAGTCTGACGTCACAAAATTGGGAGGAGCTTGTTTGTTTGTATTGATTCCAAACAATTTCGTTTGGGTATAGATAACGCTAAATGTTCATAAGAAATTTCTCATTTATTGTTTACGTGGTTTGTGCCTTGTGTGATAAAATAAGACTTTTCATTTAGATATTTAGTTGAAGAAACGTGTAAATTAAGCGATTTTTATATGTTTTTGCTCAGTGAGTTAGTTTAATGCAGTAATTCTTCTTGACAACTATTTGAGGTTATGTTTATTTGTTTTTAATTAAGCGTTAAATGAAGACATTAAGACAGCGTTAAATTAAGATATTAGTATGCTGGATAACTTGTTAATAAATTATTTATTAGTTTCATATATATGTTGTTTCAATTTTGACACAGTAAGTAGGTATATATAACTAGTGAAAATTCTAAAATGTGAGGGCTGGTACAATCATGCAGAATTAATGATGCTTCTAGCCTAGCGCACAAGCGATCTTAAACAAGTGGTAGTACTTATATCTTCGACACATGGGACGTAGGCCTATAGGTTTCATGTTATGTACCTACTTTTTATACTATTTTGAAACATCTGAAAGAGGTCACTTTTTGAAAGTATTAAAGACGTGATTTTACCGACGTGAAAAAAACGTAGATACGATTACGTTTTAAAATAGTCACAATTATGACGTCAAATCGATGAGACAAATACACGTGATTTTCAACGTCAGTACTACGTCATAGAAACACGTCAATTGGTCATTTTTATGACGTGTTATCTACGTTATAAAAACGTCGTTTGGTTGCCTGGGTTGTATTTTTTTTAAATGGAACACCCTATACAGGGTAATTTGTGCTGTCCCGGCCAGACAGCAATCTTATGGGGCTAGTACACGTTGGGCCAACGTGTACAGGACCACTTGGCATGAGTTTGCGATTGGCGGTCAGCGTTGGTCTACAAACCGAATTTTGTCGGTATTTGGTGCACAAATCAAAGGATTTTTGGGACTTGCGCGATCTGCCAAACAGCTGTTTGGTTATGAACACGTTGTTGTCGTTGAGTTTAAAATATTTGTTCTTCTCACAATACTGATACTGTTTATAAGTATTAATTTTAAGGTTGAGTTTTAATATTAATACTTTTTTCGGTGTAAAAGCACCGTCGTTTGCGCCATTGTTTTTTAATCACTCTTGTTTGGTACATTTTTCTATAAGCATTGAACGCGTTGTACAAATTAATTGCGGCGGCTGCTACAGTCTCCACATCCATATCCATAATCAGAGTTTGTTTTTTGTTTATCCACTAAGACTAGTTAGGCCTTACTAAATCCATAGAATACTATCATTTTATAATATACTATACTCTAATATACTATCCCAGGCAACCAAACGACGTTTTTATAACGTAGATAACACGTCATAAAAATGACCAATTGACATGTTTCGATGACGTAGTATCGACGTTGAAAATCACGTGTATTTGTCTCATCGATTTGACGTCATAATTGTGACGATTTTAAAACGTCTAAAAGGTGACGTCATTTATACGTCGGTAATATTCACGTCTTTAATACTTTCAAAAAGTGACCTCTTTCAGATGTTTCAAAATAGGTAGTATAAAAAATAGGTAACATGAAACCTATAGGTCTAAGTCTCATGTGTCGATGAAGATATACTACTATTTGTTTAAGATCGCTTGTGCATTAGAAGTAATCTAACATTGATTCTGCATGATTGTACCAGCCCTCGCATTATAGAATTTTCACTATTTATATAAGTATACCTACTTACTGTGTCAAAACTGAAAAAACATACAAACTAATAAATAATTTATTAACAAATTACTCGATAAAAGTCGATAACACATAATTAGTTCATTAACAGAAAATAAACATAACCTCAAACAGTTGTCAAGAAGAATACTGCATTAAACTAACTCACTGAGTAAAAACGAATACAAATCTCTTAATTAACACGTTTCTTCAACTAAATATCTAAACGAAAAGTCTTATTTTATCACACAAGACACAAACCACGTAAACAATAAATGAGAAATTTCTTATGAAAATTATTAAACGAAATTGTTTGGAGTAATACAAACAAGCTCCTCCCAATTTTGTGACGTCAGACTTAAACTGTCTGAAAAGAAAACGTTTTTTAAACGTTACTTTAACGTCAGTAATCTTACGTATTTAAAGTCACCTACAAAAGACGTCTATATGACGTAATTTTCAAATACGTGTATATATTCAACCAAAACTGACGTTTCCTCGACGTTATATGACGTCAGTTGGTTGCCTGGGATACTATACTATAATATTGCACTTTCGTTTAGAACTTTTTAACCAGAAATAATTTTCTAAGGCACGTCGAATAATATATCGCTTATACTATTTTAGTGATTTTAAAACGGTACTTCCATCTACTACTCAAAAACCTTATTTTTGAGATCTCAAAATTCTCACGTTTTGAGTACAAACTCGCACCCCGTAACAAATACGAAAGTACGCCACTGACAAGAGTCGAAATCGGTAAAAATAAATCGCAAAAAATTTAAAAAGCTCATGCTCAAAAGTGCAAACCTTATATTGCCTCCCACGCGTATCCTAAACTCGCACCTTTTAAAAAATACGAAAGTACGCCCTTGACAGGATTGAACTCGGCACAAACAAAATTCGGAAAAAATTTAAAAAGCCTAAACCTCATATTGCCCTCCCACATCTATACAAAACTCGCACCCCTGAAAAAATACGAAAGTACGCCCCCAACAGGTTGAAATTGGCCCAGAAAATTCTTAAAAAATTTAAAAGCTTATATCCAAAAGCAGAAACCGCATATTGCCCCCCACACCTTTACAAAACTCGCACCCCTTAAAAAATACAAAAGTACGCCCCTCACAGGGTTGAGATCGGCACAAAAATCCTTAAAAAATTGAAAAAGGTTATATCCAAAAGCACATACCTCATATTGCCACCCCCATGTCTATACAAAACTCGCACCCGTTAAAAAAAGACGAAAGTACGCCACGGGCAGGGTCAAAATTAGCACAAACAAATCGAAATAAATTCAAAAAGCTTTAGTCCAAAAGCACAAACCTCATATTGCCCACCAACATCTAAACAAAACCCGTACCCCATAAAAAATACGAAAGTACTCCCCTGAGAGGGTTAAAATCGGAACAAAAATTCTCAAAAAAATTCAAAAGCTTATATCCAAAAGCACACACCTCATATTGCCCCCCCCACACCTATACAAAACTCGCACCCCTTCAAAAACTCAAAAGTGCGCCCCTTACAGGATTTAAATATGCAAGAAAAAATCGCAAAAAATCAAAAAGCTTAAATTCAGAAACACCAAGCTAATTTTGTATTTTTTTTTTGAACATTTCAGCCCTATGCAAAATTCGCACGCCTTAAAAAATCCAAAACGACGCCACTGACAAGGTTAAAACCAGCACAAAAAATTCGCAACAAATTCAAAAAGCTTGTGCGAAAGCACAAAACTATTTCGTGAGTTTTTTGAAAATTTTACACCTCTGCAAAATTCACACCCTAAAACATCCGAAGGGACGCCACTGACAGGGTTAAAATAGACACGAAAAATTCACAAATAATTCAAAAAGCTTAAGTCCAAAAGCACCAACCCCATTTTGTGGTTTTGTTGAAAATGTCCCCATTTCCCCCCTTTTTTCTCCCCATGGATACGCCACTGATTTATACTTGGTTTTTCAAATCCACATCAAACCATTAACAACGATAAAAGTTTGGCCAAAATAATGGAAGCCATACTGGCGGAGCTATGTCATTTTTTCTGTTTCTTTTTTATTTGTTTTACTTTTAATTTTTTTTTGGCATTTCCTATCAAAAATTGAAAATTTCGATAAACGTATATTTTTCGCCTCGTCGATGCGCAAATTTTGATGCCTCGCGCGATTCGAAACGTTTCGCCATAAGTTGACAAAGTTGATGAAAAAGTTGACCCCAATTTGGTAGCCAGTATCCACCCCCACCCTTATCTTACGGATCGGAACGTGGTTCTTAGTTGCCTGGCACATAAAAACTGTGAAATATTTTGGCCATTTCTAAAATTTTGCAAACATTTAAAAACTCCGGGTACTTCGAGGGGTGAGTTCGTCATTTTTGGCCATTTCTTCAAAATTCCCCCTTTGCGAATTTTTTGCGCAGCCTCTGTTCGAGCTAGCGGTTCCAGTCAAAAAAGCACACTTATTCCTAACGCTTAGCGTCAAAACGCGCTAAAATTGTTTCGCGTTCGACCAACACACCCCCACCCCTATGAAAAACTCGCTCCCCTTAAAAAAAATAAAGTACGCCTCTGACATGATCGAAGTTGACACGAAAAAATCGCAAAAAATTCAGAAAGCTTAACCAAAAGCACAACATTCTTCGTTTAAAAGCACCCGATTTACGTCCATCTGAAAATTTTTTCCCCTTTTTTGCCATTTTTTCCTGCAACCCGCAAGTTTGCGATTTTTTTGTGACGTCCCTGTTCAAGCTAGCGCACTCCGGTCAGAAGTGACACTAATTCCTAACTCTTGGCTTTAAAACGCGCTCAAATTTTTTCGCCCTTGTCAATCGCACCCCCTCCCCTAAGCAAAACTCGTACCCCTTAAAAAATCCGAAAGCACGCCTTTGACCGAATCGAAATCCGCACCAAAAGTCATCAAACAATTTAAAAAGCTTAACTCAAAAGGCACAAATCTCCAAGCCTCTTACTTCCGAAACTACAAAACTCCCCAATTTGAATTATGTATATAGATAGAAGATAGAAAGGACGCCCCTGATAGGATTAAAATCGGCACGAAAAAATCTCTAATAATTCAAAAAGCTTAAGTATAAAAGTACAATGCTCGTGATGTGTTTGTTTGTTAAATTTAAGCCCTATGGCAAACTCGCACCCCTTAAAAAAATCCGAAACCACGCCACTGACAGGGTTAAAATCGACACAAAAAATCGCCAGAAATTCTAGAAGCTTATGTATAAAAGCACAAACTTCATATTGCCATCCCCACCCCTATTAAAAACTCGCACCCCTTAAAAAATACGAAAGTACGCCCATGGCAAAGTTGAAATCGGTACAAAAATTCTCCAAAAATTTTTAAAAGCTTAAGTCCGGAAGCCGAATCTTTGTATTGCTACTGACACACCTATACAAAACCCTCACCCCTTAAAAAATCCGAAACGACGCCACTGACAGGGTTAAAACCGGCACGAAAAATCCGCAAAAAATTCAAAAAGCTTGTCCAAAAGCATAAATCTCATTTTGTGGTTTTTTTTTAAATTTCACGCCTATGCAAAATTCGCACCCCTAAAAAATCCGCAACCACGCCACTGACAGAATTCAAATTGTCACGAAAAATTCGCAAACAATTCAAAAATCGTAAGTCCAAAAGCATCCATCTGATTTTGAAGTTTTGTTGAAAATATCGCCCTTTTCCCCCCTTTTTTTCCCCATGGATGCGCCACTGATTGAAACTTGGTTTTTCGAATCCGCGACGTCAAACCATTTACAACAATAAAAGATTGACCAAAATCGCAGCTATGGGAGCGGAGGTATGTCATTTTTTCTGTTTTTCTTATTTTTTTTTATTTTTAATTTTTTTTGACATTTCCCATCAAAAATTGAAAATTTCAAAAAACGTATATTTTTCGTCTCGTCGATGCGCAAATTCTGATGTCTCGCGAGATCCGATACGTTTCGCCGTAAGGGTGCTACTGGGCCCTGAACTCAAAAAGTTGACCTCATTTTAGTAGCCACCCTCACCCTTACCGTAGGTGTTGGAAAAAAAATCGAAGTTTTGTGGAGTATGGGAACTGTGGGATATTTGGACTATGGTGGAAATTTTACAAAAGTTTGAAAACTCTGGGTACACGAGGGACGACATCGTCATTTTTGGCCATTTCATCAAAATTTCCCCTTTGCAAATTTTTTGTGCAGCCCCTGTTCGATCTATCGGCTCCAGTCGAAAATCACACTTATTTCTAACCCTTAGCCTCAAAACACGCTAAAATTTTATCGCGTTTGACCAACCCACCCCCAACCCCTATGAAGAACTCGCTCCCCTTAAAAAAAAGGAAAGTACGCTCCTGGTAGGGAAAAACATTCAAATAAAAAATCGCAAAAAATTAAGAACGGTTAAGTCCAAAAGCACAACATTCTTCTCTGAAAAGCACCCGATTTACGTCCATCTGAAATTTTTTTTCAACTTTTTTGCCCTTTTTTTCAATTTTTTCCTTCAACCCGCAAGTTAGTGATTTTTTTGTGACGCCCCTGTTTGAGCTAGTATTCCCGGGTCAAAAGTGACACTTATTCCTAACCCTTAGCTTTAAAACCCAATGAAATTTTTTCGCCTTTGACAATCGCACCCCCCTCCCCTAAGCAAAACTCGTACCCCTTAAAAAATCCGAAAGCACGCCCCTGACCGAATCGAAGTCCTCACCAAAAATCATCAAAAAATTCAAAAAGCTTAACCCAAAATGCACAAACCTCTCCGCCTCGTACTTCCGGAGCTACAAAAACACCCCAATTGAAATTATGATATATGGATGGACGAATGTACGCCACCGACAGATTCGAAATCGGGAAAAAAAAATCGCAAAAAATTCAAAAACCTCAAAGCTCATATCGCCCTCCCACGCCTATACCAAACTTGCACTTATAAAAAATACGAAAATACGTCACCGACAGGGTCGAAATCGCCAAAATAAAATCGCAAAAAAAATAAAGATTAAGTCCAAAAGTGCAAACCTCATATTGCCCTCCCACGCGTATCCAAAACTCGCACCCCTTAAAACATCCGAAACCACGCCACTGTCAGGGTTAAAATCGACACAAAAAATTCGCAAAAAATTCAAAAAGCTTAAGGCCAAAAGTACAAACCTCATATTGCCATCCCCACACCTATTCAAAACTCGCACCCCTTTAAAAATACAAAAGTACGCCCACGAAAGGGCTAAAATCGGCACAAAAAATTCTCCAAAATTTTTAAAACTTAAGTCCAACAGCACAAACCTCATATTACTACTTACACACATATATAAAACTCGCACCCTTTAAAAAATACGAAAGTACGCCCATGACAAGTGTTAAAATCGGCACAAAAAATTTTAAAAGCCTAAGTCCAGAAGCAGAAACCTAATATTGCTACTTACACACCTATACAAAACTCGCATCCCTTAAAAAATCCGAAACGACGCCACTGACAGCGGGCACGAAAAATTCGCAAAAAATTGAAAAGCTTAAGTCCAACAGCACAAACTACATATTACCGTCCCCACATCTATTCAAAATTCGCACCCCTTAAAAAAACGAAAGTACGCCCATAACAAGGTTCAAATCGGCACAAAAAATTCTCAAAATTTTTTAAAAGCTTAATTCCAGAAGCATGTACCTCATATTGCTACTTACACGCCTTTGCAAAACTCGCACCCCTAAAAAAATCCACAACAACGCCACTGTCAGGGTTAAAATCGACACAAAAAATAAAAAATTGAAAAAGATTAAAACCGAAAGTAAAAACCTCATTGCAATCCCCACACCTATTCAAAACTCGCACCCCTTAAAAAATACGAAAGTACGCCCATGAAAATTCTAAAATCGGCACAAAAAATTGTCAAAATTTTTTAAAAGCTTAAGTCCAGAAGCGCAAACCTTATATTACTACTTACACACGTATACAAGACTCGCACCCCTTAAAAAAATTCGAAAGCACGCCCATGACAGTCTTGGAATAGACACAAAAAATTCTTAAAATTTTTTAAAAGGCTAAGTCCAGAAGCACAGACCTCATATTGCTACTTAAACACCTATACAAAACCCGCACCCCTTAAAAAATACGAAACGACGCCACTGACAGGATTAGAAGGGACACGAAAAATTCGCAAAAAATTTAAAAAGTTTAAGTCCAAAAGCACAAACCTCATATTACCATTCCCATATCTATTCAAAACTCGCACCCCTTAAAAAAACGAAAGTACGCCCATGATAAGGTTGAAATCAGCACAAAAAATTTTCAAAATTTTTTAAAAGCCTAATTCCAAAAGCACCTACCTCATATTGCTACTTACACACCTATACAAAACTCGCTCCCCTTAAAAAACCTAGACGACGCCACTGACAGATTTAAAACTGGCACGAAAAATTCGCAAAAAATTCAAAAAACTTGTCCAAAGGCTGTTATATCTCATTTTATGTTTTTTTTTAAATTTCACGCCTATGCAAAACTCGCACCCCTAAAAAAATCCGCAACCACGCCACTGACAGAGTTAAATTCGACATGAAAAATTCGCAAAAAATTCAAAAATCTTAAGTCCAAAAACACCAGTCTCATTTTGAGGTTTTGTTGAAAATATCGCCATTTTCCCCCCTTTTTTCTCCCCATGGATGCGCCACTGATTGAATCTAGGTTTTTCGAATCCGCCACATCAAACCATTTACAACAATAAAAGTTTGGTCAAAATTGAAGCTATAGGAGCGGAGCTATGTCATTTTTTCTTTTTTTTTTAATTTTTTTTTAATTTTTTATTTTTTTGACATTTCCTGTCAAAAATTAAAAATTTTGAAAAACACACATTTTTCGCCTCGTCGACGCGCAAATTTTGATACCTCGCTCGAATCGATACGTTTTGCCATAAGGGCGCTACTGGGGCGTGAAGTCAAAAAAATGGCGCCCCTTTGGTAGCCACCCCCACCCTTACCTTAGTGGTGGGAACGTCATTCGCAGTTGCCTGGTACGTAAGAACTGTGGAATATTTTGGTGATTTCGAAAATTTTGCAAACACTTAAAAACTCCGGGTACTTCGAGGGATGAGTTTGTCATTTTTGGTCATTTCATCAAAATTTCCCCTTTGCAAATTTTTTGTGCCGCCCCTGTTCAATCTAGCCGCTCCAGTCTAAAATCACACTTATTCCTAATGCTTAGCGTCAAAACGCGCTAAAATTTTATCGCGTTAGACCACCCCATCCCCCACCCCTATAAAAAACTCGCTCCCCTTAAAAAAAAGGAAAGTACGCCCCTGGGAGGGATAAATATTCCATCAAAAAATCGCAAAAAATTTAGAAAGCTTAAGTTCAAAAACACAACATTCTCCTTTTAAATCCACCCGATTTACGTCCATCTGAATTTTTTTTTCAACTTTTTTACCCTTTTTTTCTTCAACCCGCAAGTTTGATAATTTTGTGTGACGCCCCTGTTCGAGCTAGCGTCACCGGGTCAAAAGTGACACTTATTCCCAACCCTTGGCTTTAAAACCCAAAGAAATTTTTTCGAATTAGACAATCTCACCCCCAACCCCTAAGCAGAACTCGTACCCCTTAAAAAATCCGAAAGCACGCCCCTGACCGAATCCAAATCCCCACCAAAAATCATCGAAAAATTCAAAAAGCTTAACCCGAAAAGCTCAAATCTCCCCACCTCGTACTTCCGGAGCTACAAAAACACCCCAATTTGAATTATGTATATAGACTAGTTAGGCCGTACTAAATCCATAGAATACTATAATTTTATAATATACTATACTCTAATATACTATACTATACTATACTATACTATACTATACTATACTATACTATACTATACTATACCATACTATACTATACTATACTACCGCACTTTCGTTTAGAACTTTTTAACCAGAAATAATTTTCTAAGGCACGTCGATAAATATATCGCTTATACTATTTTAGTGATTTTAAAACGGTACTTCCATTTACTACTCAAAAACCTTATTTTTAAAGTCGAAATTCTCACGTTTTCCGTACAAGCTCGCACCCTTAAACAAATACGAAAGTACGCCACTGATAGAGTCGAAATCGGCAAAATCAAATCGCAAAAAATTCATAAAGATTAAGTCCAAAAGTGCAAACCTCATATTGCCCTCCCACGCGTATCCAAAACTCGCACCCCTTAAAAAATCCGAAATCACGCCACTGTCAGGGTTAAAATCGACACAAAAAACACAAAAAATTAAAAATGCTTCAGGCCAAAAGTACAACTTCATATTGCCATCCCCCCACTTATTCAAAACTCGCACCCCTTAAAAATACGAAAGTACGCCCATGAAAGGGCTAAAATCGGTACAAAAAATTATAAAAATTTTTTAAAAACTTAAGTCCAGAAGCACAAACCTCATATTAAAACTTACACACGTATACAAGACTCGCACCCTTTAAAAAATACGAAAGCACGCATATGACACGGTTAAAATTGTCACAAAAAATTCTCAAAAATTTTAAAAGCCTAAGTCCAGAAGCACAGACCTCATATTGCTACTTACACACCTATACAAAACCCGCACCCCTTAAAAAATGCGAAACGACGCCACTGACAGAGTTAAAACGGACACGAAAAATTCGCAGAAAATTGAAAAAGTCCAAGTCCAATAGCACAAACCTCATATTACTATTCCCATATCTATCCAAAACTCGCATCCCCTTAAAAAACGAAAGTACGCTAATGACAAATTTAAAATCGATACAAAAAATTCTCATATTTTTTTAAAAGTTTAATTCCAGAAGCACATGGGTCATATTGCTACTTACACACCTATACAAAAGTCGCTCCCCTTAAAAAATCCGAAACGACGCCACTGACAGGGTTTAAACCGGCACGAAAAATTCGCAAAAAATTCAAAAACCTTTTCCAAAATTACAAATCTCATTTTGTGTTTTTTTTTAAATTTCACGCTTATGCAAAACTCGTACCCCTAAAAAAATCGGCAACCACGCCACTGACAGAGTTAATATCTACACGAAAAATTCGCAAAAAATTCAAAAACCCTAAGTCCAAACGCACCAATCTCATTTTGAGGTTTTATTGAAAATATCGCCATTTTCCCCCCTTTTTTCTCCCCATGGATGCGCCACTGACTGAAAGTTAGTTTTTCGAATCCGCTACATCAAACCATTTACAACTATAAAAATTTGACCAAAATCGCAGCCATAGGGGCGGAGCTATGTCATTTTTTCTGTTTTTTTTATTTTTTTTTAATTATCAATTTTTTTTGACATTTCCTGTCAAATATTGAAAATTTCGAAAATCACACATTTTTCGCCTCGTCAACGCGCAAATTTTGATACCTCGCCCGATTCCATACGTTTTGCCATAAGGGCGCTACTGTAGCTTGAAGTTTAAAAAATGACCCCTCTTTGGTAGCCACCCCCACCCTTACCGTAGGGGTTAGAACGTCATTCGCAGTTGCCTGGTACGTAAGAACTGTGGAATATTTTGGTCATTTCGAAAATTTTGCAAACACTTAAAAACTCCGGATACTTCGAGGGATGAGTTTGTCATTTTTGGCCATTTCATCAAAATTTCCCCTTTGCGAATTTTTTGTGCCGCCCCTGTTCAATCTAGCGGTTCCAGTCGAAAATCATATTTATTCCTAACGCTTAGCGTCAAAACGGGCTAAAATTATATCGCATACGACCAACCCACCCCCCACTACTATAAAAAACTCGCTCCCCTTAGAAAAAAAGAAAGTACGCCCCTGGTAGGGATAAACATTCCACCAAAAAATCGCAAAAAATTTAGAAAGCTTAAGTTCAAAAACACAACATTCTTCTTTTAAATCCACCCGATTTACGTCCATCTGAATTTTTTTTTCAACTTTTTTACCCTTTTTTTCTTCAACCCGCAAGTTCGCGATTTTTTTGTGACACCCCTGTTCGAGCTAGCCTGTCCGGGTCAAAAGTGACACTTATTCCTAACCCTTAGCTTTAAAACTCTATGAAATTTTTTCGCCTTCGACAATCTAACCCCCCAACCCTAAGCAAAACTCGTACCCCTTAAAAAATCCGAAAGCACGCCTCTGGCCGAATCGAAATCCCCACCAAAAATTATCGAAAAATTCAAAAAGCTTAACCCGAAAAGCTCAAATCTCCTCACCTCGTACTTCCGGAGCTACAAAAACGCCCCAATTTGAATTATGTATATAGAGACTAGTTAGGCCTTACTAAATCCATAGAATACTATCATTTTATAATATACTATACTCTAATATACTATACTATACTATAATATTGCACTTTCGTTTAGAACTTTTTAACCAGAAATAATTTTCTAAGGCACGTCGAATAATATATCGCTTATACTATTTTAGTGATTTTAAAACGGTACTTCCATCTACTACTCAAAAACCTTATTTTTGAGATCTCAAAATTCTCACGTTTTGAGTACAAACTCGCACCCCGTAACAAATACGAAAGTACGCCACTGACAAGAGTCGAAATCGGTAAAAATAAATCGCAAAAAATTTAAAAAGCTCATGCTGAAAAGTGCAAACCTTATATTGCCCTCCCACGCGTATCCTAAACTCGCACCTTTTAAAAAATACCAAAGTACGCCCTTGACAGGATTGAACTCGGCACAAACAAAATTCGGAAAAAATTTAAAAAGCCTAAACCTCATATTGCCCTCCCACATCTATACAAAACTCGCACCCCTGAAAAAATACGAAAGTACGCCCCTAACAGGTTGAAATTGGCCCAAAAAATTCTAAAAAAATTTAAAAGCTTATATCCAAAAGCAGAAACCGCATATTGCCCCCCACACCTTTACAAAACTCGCACCCCTTAAAAAATACAAAAGTACGCCCCTCACAGGGTTGAGATCGGCACAAAAATCCTTAAAAAATTGAAAAAGGTTATATCCAAAAGCACATACCTCATATTGCCACCCCCATGTCTATACAAAACTCGCACCCGTTAAAAAAAGACGAAAGTACGCCACGGGCAGGGTCAAAATTAGCACAAACAAATCGAAATAAATTCAAAAAGCTTTAGTCCAAAAGCACAAACCTCATATTGCCCACCAACATCTAAACAAAACCCGTACCCCATAAAAAATACGAAAGTACTCCCCTGAGAGGGTTAAAATCGGAACAAAAATTCTCAAAAAAATTCAAAAGCTTATATCCAAAAGCACACACCTCATATTGCCCCCCCCACACCTATACAAAACTCGCACCCCTTCAAAAACTCAAAAGTGCGCCCCTTACAGGATTTAAATATGCAAGAAAAAATCGCAAAAAATCAAAAAGCTTAAATTCAAAAACACAAAGCTAATTTTGTATTTTTTTTTGAACATTTCAGCCCTATGCAAAATTCGCACGCCTTAAAAAATCCAAAACGACGCCACTGACAAGGTTAAAACCAGCACAAAAAATTCGCAACAAATTCAAAAAGCTTGTGCGAAAGCACAAAACTATTTCGTGAGTTTTTTGAAAATTTTACACCTCTGCAAAATTCACACCCTAAAACATCCGAAGGGACGCCACTGACAGGGTTAAAATAGACACGAAAAATTCACAAATAATTCAAAAAGCTTAAGTCCAAAAGCACCAACCCCATTTTGTGGTTTTGTTGAAAATGTCCCCATTTCCCCCCTTTTTTCTCCCCATGGATACGCCACTGATTTATACTTGGTTTTTCAAATCCACATCAAACCATTAACAACGATAAAAGTTTGGCCAAAATAATGGAAGCCATACTGGCGGAGCTATGTCATTTTTTCTGTTTCTTTTTTATTTGTTTTACTTTTAATTTTTTTTTGACATTTCCTATCAAAAATTGAAAATTTCGATAAACGTATATTTTTCGCCTCGTCGATGCGCAAATTTTGATGCCTCGCGCGATTCGAAACGTTTCGCCATAAGTTGACAAAGTTGATGAAAAAGTTGACCCCAATTTGGTAGCCAGTATCCACCCCCACCCTTATCTTACGGATCGGAACGTGGTTCTTAGTTGCCTGGCACATAAAAACTGTGAAATATTTTGGCCATTTCTAAAATTTTGCAAACATTTAAAAACTCCGGGTACTTCGAGGGGTGAGTTCGTCATTTTTGGCCATTTCTTCAAAATTCCCCCTTTGCGAATTTTTTGCGCAGCCTCTGTTCGAGCTAGCGGTTCCAGTCAAAAAAGCACACTTATTCCTAACGCTTAGCGTCAAAACGCGCTAAAATTGTTTCGCGTTCGACCAACACACCCCCACCCCTATGAAAAACTCGCTCCCCTTAAAAAAAATAAAGTACGCCTCTGACATGATCGAAGTTGACACGAAAAAATCGCAAAAAATTCAGAAAGCTTAACCAAAAGCACAACATTCTTCGTTTAAAAGCACCCGATTTACGTCCATCTGAAAATTTTTTCCCCTTTTTTGCCATTTTTTTCAATTTTTTCCTGCAACCCGCAAGTTTGCGATTTTTTTGTGACGTCCCTGTTCAAGCTAGCGCACTCCGGTCAGAAGTGACACTAATTCCTAACTCTTGGCTTTAAAACGCGCACAAATTTTTTCGCCCTTGTCAATCGCACCCCCTCCCCTAAGCAAAACTCGTACCCCTTAAAAAATCCGAAAGCACGCCTTTGACCGAATCGAAATCCGCACCAAAAGTCATCAAACAATTTAAAAAGCTTAACTCAAAAGGCACAAATCTCCAAGCCTCTTACTTCCGAAACTACAAAACTCCCCAATTTGAATTATGTATATAGACTAGTTAGGCCGTACTAAATCTATGTAATAATATAATTTTATAAAAAACTATACTCTAATATACTATACTATACTATACTATACTATACTACAGCACTTTCGTTTAAAATTTTTAACCACGTTGAATAATATATCGATTATACTATTGTATTGAGTTTAAGACGGTACTTCCATTTACTACTTAAAAACTTTATGGTTTAGGTAAAAATTCTCACATTTTCCGTACAAACTCGCACCCCTAAACAAATACGAAAGTACGCCACTGACAAATTCGAAATCGCCAAAAACAAATCACAAAAAATTCAAAAAACACAAACCTCATATTTCCCTCCCACGCCTATACAAAACTTGCACCCCTTAAAAATACAAAAATACGCCACTGACATAGTCGAAATCGGCAAAATCAAATCGCAAAAAATTCATAAAGTATAAGTCCAAAAGTGCAAACCTCATATTGCCCTCCCACGCGTATCCAAAACTCGCACCCCTTAAAAAATCCGAAACCACGCCACTGTCATTTTTAAAATCGACACAAAAAATTCGCAAAAAATTCAAAAAGACCAAAAGTACAAACTTTATATTGCCATTCCCACACCTATTCAAAACTCGCACCCCTTAAAAAATACGAAAGTACGCCCATAAAATGGCTAAAATCGGTACAAAAAATTGTAAAAAATTTTTAAAAGCTTAAGTCCAGAAGCACAAACCTCATATTACAACTTACACACGTATACAAGACTCGCACCCTTTAAAAAATACGAAAGCACGCCTATCACATGGTTAAAATTTGCACAAAAAATTCTCAAAAATTTTAAAAGCCTAAGTCCAGAAGCACAGACCTCATATTGCTACTTACACACCTATACAAAACCCGCACCCCTTAAAAAATCCGAAACGACGCCACTGACAGGGTTAAAATGGACACGAAAAATTCGCAGAAAATTGAAAAAGTCTAAGTCCAATTAATAGCACAAACCTCATATTACCATTCCCATATCTATCCAAAACTCGCACCCCTTAAAAAACGAAAGTACGCCCATGACAAGGTTGAAATCGGTACAAAAAATTCTCAAATTTTTTTAAAAGTTTAATTCCAGAAGCACATAGGTCATATTGCTACTTACACACCTATACAAAAGTCGCTCCCATAAAAAAATCAGCAACCACGCCTCTGACATAGTTAAAATCTACACGAAAAATTCGCAAAAAAGTCCAAACGCACCAATCTCATTTTGAGGTTTTGTTGAAAATATCGCCATTTTGCCCCCTTTTTAGTCCCCATGGATGCGCCACTGATTGAATCTTGGTTTTTCGAATCCGCCACGTCAAACAATTTACAACAATAAAAGTTTGGTCAAAATCGAAGCCATAGGGGCGAAACTATGTCATCTTTTTTTTTTATTTTTTTTAATTTTTAATTTTTTTTTTGACATTTCCTGTCAAAAATTGGAAATTTCGAAACCCACACATTTTTCGCCTCGTCGCCGCACAAATGTGATGCCTCGCGCGATTCGATACATTTTGCCATGAGGGCTACTGGGGCGTGAAGTCAAAAAAATGACCCCCCTTTGGTAGACACCCCCACCCTTACCGTAGTGGTAGGAACGCCGTTCGCCGTTGCCTGGTACGTAAAAACTGTGAACTATTTTGGCCATTTCGAAAATTTTGCAAACACTTAAAAACTCCGGGTACTCCGAGGGATTTTTGCTATTTACACACATATACAAAACCCGCACCCCTAAAAAAAAATTCGAAACAACGCCACTGACAGGGTTAAAACGGGCACAAAAAATTCGCAAAAAAATAATAAAGTTTAAGTCCAAAATTACAAACCTCATATTACTATCCCCATATCTATTCAAAACTCGCACCCCCTAAAAAAATCAAAGTACGCCCATGACAAGGTTGAAATCGTCACAAAAAATTCTTAAAATTTTTTAAAAGCTTAATTCCAGAAGCACTAACCTCATTTTGCTACTTACACACTATACAAAAGTCGCCCCCTTAAAAAATCCGAAACGACGCCACTGGCACGGTTAAAACAGCTACGAAAAAATCGTAAAAATTCAAAAAACTCAAGTCTAAAAGCAAAAACCTCATTTTGTTCTTTTTTTTTAATATTTCAGCCATATGCAAAACTTACACCCCTTAAAAAATTCGAAACCACGCCACTGACACGGTTAAAATCGACACGAAAAATTCGAAAAAAATTCAAAAATCTTAAGTCCAAAATTACCAATCTCATTTTGAGGTTTTGTTGAAAATATCGCCATTTTCCCCCCTTTTTTCTCCCCATGGATGCGCCACTGATTGAAACTTAGTTTTTAGAATCCGCCACATCAAACCATTTACAACTATAAAAATTTGACCAAAATCGCAGCCATAGAGGCGGAGCTATGTCATTTTTTCTGTTTTTTTTATTTTTATTTATTTTTTATTTTTTTTGACATTTCCTGTCAAATATTGAAAATTTCGAAAATCACACATTTTTCGCCTCGTCAACGCGCAAATTTTGATACCTCGCCCGATTCCATACGTTTTGCCATAAGGGCGCTACTGGAGCTTGAAGTTTAAAAAATGACCCCTCTTTGGTAGCCACCCTCACCCTTACCGTAGGGGTTAGAACGTCATTCGCAGTTGCCTGGTACGTAAGAACTGTGGAATATTTTGGACATTTCGAAAATTTTGCAAACACTTAAAAACTCCGGGTACTTCGAGGGATGAGTTTGTCATTTTTGGCCATTTCATCAAAATTTCCCCTTCGCGAATTTTTTGTGCCGCCCCTGTTCAATCTAGCGGTTCCAGTCGAAAATCATATTTATTCCTAACGCTTAGCGTCAAATCGCGCTAAAATTATATCGTATACGACCAACCCACCCCCCACTACTATGAAAAACTCGCTCCCCTTAGAAAAAAAGAAAGTACGCCCGTGGGAGGGATAAACATTCCACCAAAAAATCGCAAAAAATTTAGAAAGCTTAAGTTCAAAAACACAACATTCTTCTTTTAAATCCACCCGATTTACGTCCATACAAATTTTTTTTTCAACTTTTTTACCCTTTTTTTCTTCAACCCGCAAGTTCGCGATTTTTTTTGTTACGCCCCTGTTCGAGCTAGCCTCCCCGTGCTAAAAGTGACACTTATTCCCAACCCTTGGCTCCAAAACCCAATGAAATTTTTTCGCCTTAGACAATCTCGCCCCCAACCCCTAAGCAAAACTCGTACCCCTTAAAAAATTCGAAAGCACGCCTCTGGCCGAATCGAAATCCCCACCAAAAATCATCGAAAAATTCAAAAGGCTTAACCCAAAAAGCACAAATCCTTCCACTTCGTACTTCCGGAGCTACAAAAACGCCCCAATTTGAATTATGTATATAGAGATAATGCAGACTGATAACTCCGCCAACGTGTAATCACCATGTATTCACTGTTCTTACTTGGCCCAACTAGTTGGCCCAACGTGTACTGGAGCCATTACACTTTTGGCCAAGAAACGTATAAGCGCCCAATACTCCACAAGGAGGGATGGAACGAGAGAGATACAGGGTGATTAATTAGTAGGGTAAAGCTCAATAGCTCCGCTATAGTAATAGATAGCCATAAAAGTTAATAACAAAAATTTTAGCCACCTTTGAGCTTTACATTACAAAATTAGTTAGAATGTTACAGGGTGTTCGATAACACAGTGGCAGACCTAACTTGTCTTTTTTTAAATGGAACACCCTATATTTTATTTTATATTCGAAATCCTGTTAACTTCTCCATCACAAAAATATAAAGGGTTGTAATGTTATACAGGGTATTTACAAAGTTATAACCAATTTTGTATGAAAATCGTAATAAGTTCAACTCCCTGTATAAATAAAAATAAGCACAACAGCAATGGTTTATTAATGCCATATTTTTTTATTTATTGTCAAAACTTTTAAGAATTATTGATATTGCTAATTTTCTTTATATCAAATACAGGGTGAGTCAAAACGCAAGTACATTATTTTCTCAGTAATGTTAAATGGAACACCCTGTATTTTATATCATTATTGAAAAGTAACATTAACGTACTTTAATTTTTATATAACATTCCCTATGCCCAAATTTATTAGTTTTCGAGATATTTTCATTTTTCAGAGCAAATTATTTTAGGTGTTTAAATTTATCTAAATTTTAAGTAAGCCATGACTGAATTGACAATTGAAGATTACCTATTATCAATCCGGTAATCAATGTAACACTGTAGCAAATAAAGAAATAAAAATAATTTATTAGTACCTAATACATTTTACAAACAAAAACACAACCACTACATGCAACATTTTTGAAACAATTACAAAACTATCTTTTTTATGTAAATGCAACAAATAAACAAAGAAAATTAGTAATAAATTTTACAAAAAAACACACAAACACAAAATACAATATTTTGTGAAGACAATTAAACACTACTTTTGTATGTAAATGTAACAATGTAACAAATAAAGAACGAAACATAATTTATCAGTAATACATTTTGCAAAAAAACATGTTTGAAAAAATTAGAAGCTACTTTTAATAAAATATTTTTAATATTTAATTACATAAGGTGTTTAAAATTGTCTCCTAACACATTTATGTACGCCTAAAAACGATCATTGAATGACCTACTTACTCTACGGAGCATTTGTAAATTAACACATCGAAATACACTTTGTATTCTATTTTTCATCTCATCCCTTGTTGTTGGAGGTATTTTATAAACTTCATTATTAACGTAACCCCAAAAAAATCAGTCCAGTTTATTTAAATTCTGGTGATTTGGGTGGCCACGCTACTGGTCCATTGAAAAATGAAAATATCTCGAAAACTAATAAATTTAGACATAGGGAATGTTATCTAAAAATTAAAGTACGGTAATGGTACATTTCAATAGTGGTATAAAATACAGGGTGTTCCATTTAAAATTACTGAGAAAATAATGTACTCGCGTTTTGACTCACCCTGTATTTGATATAAAGAAAATTAGCAATATCGACCATTCTTGAAAATTTTGACAATACGTTAAAACATATGGCATTAATAAACCATTGTTGTTTTGCTTATTTTTATTTATACGGGGAGTTGAACTTGTTACGATTTTCATATAAAATTGGTTATAACTTTGTAAATACCCTGTATAACATAACAAACCTTTATATTTTTGTGATGGAGAAGTTAACAGGATTTCGAATTTAAAATAAAATATAGGGTGTTCCATTTAAAAAAGCATAAGTTTGGTCTGCCACTGTGTTATCGAACAACCCTGTAACATTCTAACTAATTTTGTAATGTGAAGCTCAAAGGTGGCTAAAACTTTTGTTATTAACTTTTATTGCTATCTATTACTATAGCGGAGCTATTGAGCTTTACCCTACTAATCAATCACCCTGTATATTAAATCATCAAAATATGAATGGTAGGGGAGGCCAAGCGGGGATTTTTGCAGTTACTCGAGCGCGTCAGATTAACATATGGAGAGAAACCTGGTACCCTGCAGATGTACCTCTACCATATATTGGCTCTTAACACAGGGGAGTTCGTTAAGGGGGGCCCGAAAAAAAAATCTATCCTTAAAACTCGAAATTGTCAGATTAAGATAAGGTAAGTTAAGTACATGCAAAAGAGTGTATATTTAAAAAATCTGACGATTTGAGCCGGGCGTAATGAAATGGGCGAGTCCCAAAGTTTCACAAGAAAAAAGCGAATATTTCGCAAAATGAATGACAGATCGAAAAACTAAAACATATGTGCTCAATATTTTTTAAAAATCTATCGAGTGATACCAAACACGACTTCCCACGGAGAGGGGTGGGGGTAAATTTATTATTTTAAATACGAATCCCGCGATATTTCGCGAAATGAACATCAGATCGAAAAACTATAAAATACACTTATTTAATATTTTTAAAAAATCTATCGAATGGCACCAAACGCGACCCCCCACGGAGGTGGGGTGGGGGGTTACTTTAAAATCTTAAATAGGAGCCCCATTTTTTATTGCAGATTTGGATTTCCTATAAAAAAATAAGTAACTTTTATTCGAAACATTTTTTCGAACTATGCGTAGATGGCGTTATAATCGGAAAAAACGATTGTTGGAAATGGAAAATTAAATTAAAATATGGCAAGCGCCCACTAAAATGGAAAATGTTACTTAACTTTTTTTGGTTTTAGGACCTACTCTTCACAACCCAATACGTCTCCAAAGCGCTCGAGTGACTGCACATTTAGCATACTTTGCTCCCCTACGATAAGGTCTTGTAGGCCTAAAGTTAATAATTTTCGAAATATTTACATTTTTATTGAGAAAAATGGTAATATTTATAGGGCTGTGGATTATGTTTCCAAGGTAATAAAAATTTAAGTGGTAGGTCAAAGTTTTTATAATATAGTGTCTTAGTGACTTTATTGTACCCAATTTTGTTAGTTAAATTGTATTTACGAGTAAGATCAGTTAATAACTTTTTAATTTACCTATACATCTTGAGAACATATAAAGTATGCTTTGAAAGAAATTAACGTTATAGAAGTATATTACTTAGCTATGTAGTCGTGTCACAAAAGCTGGTAATAATTTCTAATGGTTTCGCCCAAAACAAATGTCATATCCACCAATTGTTCGGTTGAAAAATTCAAATTTAAAATATAAAAAATTGTTACAAAAATTTCAACTACAAAAGTATTACCAGCTTTTGTGTGGCTAATACATTTAACATTCATTTGTTTCAAAGCATACTTTATAATTATTATGATCTCAAGATGTAAGTAAATTTAAAAGGTAAATTAAAAGTTTAACTGATCTTACTCGTAAATACAATATAACTAACAATTAATTTGGTACAGGAAAGTTGCTGTGGTAGAAAAATTGCCAGGGTAGATATCAAATTTGGTTGTTTATTTAATTTAGTAACTAATTTTTTCTACGAGCGTGCAAAAATGTCTACTTTCGCGCACGCATTTTAGTTTAGAAAGTTTCACTTTTCCGCACGCGTGTTACTTTTCCGCACGCGGTTTTTACTTTTCCGCACGCGTGTTAATTTAGATATGTTAATATGGCCTTAAAGTAATTATAATACATGCAATAAACTAATTACTAATTTATTTCAAATATATCTTATTGTGTTCCTGTTTTAATGAAATTAACGCGACAATTCGATGAAATAAAATTATTTTGACATAATATTCGAAAGTCAAATCGGTAGACAATAACAGTCGTTTTGAATCATCGTCATGGAAACCAAGATCGTCCTCATCCTAACTAATTATATTGAAAGTTTGGTTTTGACAACCTTGTCAAAGAATTAATTTGTGTATGTTTTTTTTTTCTTTTTTTCTCTAATTCTGGCTTTGGTTTAGAACTAGAACCTTTAGCCACGTAATTGTATAACTTATCACTAAGTCAGGGGAGTAATGTGTAGTGTGTGTGTTGAGTAAGTGTCTTGTTACTTTGCAAAGTCGACGTCATTGTCTTTGCAAAGAGACGCTAATTGTTTCCGAACGTCTGCGGTCCCTCCGGTGAGTACCGATCCCACAAGGACAGAAACTATTTTTTATTTATTAATTTATAATAAATGAAAAATTTGTGTATGTATTTTCAGTAGTAATTGCACAAGAGCTCTGAAATTATTGAATTTTTCCCGAGTGACACTTTGACAGTTTTAATTTCACGAGCCGAAGGCGAGTGAAATTATGTCAAAGTGTCACGGAAGCAAAAATTCTATATTAATTTCAGAGGTCGAGTGCAATTTGTTGCGATTATTTCATGAATAAAACTGTTCAAAACCAAAATTTTATTGTAATTTATTTATGTAAGTACCATTGAACACACAGTTTTTATAAATATTTGACGATTGAAAGTTATCACTTTTATAATTTTAGAACATTAATTGTCATTAATGTCACTGACTGTATTTTTTCGTAGCAACGAAGGGCATCTGACGTAATATCGATTTAATTCAGATTTCTGTAGCTTTCTATTGGTCAGAATCTCCTATGAATGAAATAATCATATTAATTTAATTAATTTTGGTAATTTTTTAAAGACTCTTGGAAAAAATATTGTTCCTAACTCTTGCAGAAAGTCTCTTTTCCGCACTCGACTGCTTGCCGAACTCCCGCTTCGCGTCGTTCGGCAAACTGCAGTCGCGTGCGGAAAAGAATGACTTTCTGCACTCGTTAGGAAAATAACTATATGCATCCAGTAGTATGGTAAAATATTTTTTGTAAAATAATTTAAAGTTATTAACTGAATTGTGCACTATATGAATTGTGCTAGTATACGATTTATTTTTATCTTTAATCTTTAATTACGGTTTTATTTTCATATTTGATGTTTTAATGTATGTTTCTAAAACCAGATTATAATTATTTTTTTTGCAAAAAAATGTTTTAGTAAAAAATCCGCAAAAACGTAAAATCTATCTATAGTTTTTCTTAAATATCTACAAAACGAAACATGCTGGATACATACAACCTTATACCAAAAGAAAGGTTGTAATATTTACCACAAAAGACAATACTAATATACAGGGTGTCCCATTTAAGAAAAATGAGAAAATTTTGTATTTGCAAATAGTGATCGCACTGTATATTTTATGGCTATATGTCAAATATGTTAATTTATTTAAAAATAACAGTATACTAAAAAAACTTTGACATGTCATTTAAAGTTTTATTACCTTGAAAGCCTAATTCACAGCCCTTTGAATATTACCATTTTTCTCAATAAAAGTGTAAATATTTCGAAAATTGTTAACTTTAGGCCTATCCCAGGCAACCAAGTGACGTCAATGCCGTCGAGGAAACGTCAATTTTTGGTTGAATATATACACGTGTTTGAAAATTACGTCGTATAAACGTTTTTTGTAGGTGATTTTAAATACGTAAGATTAATGACGTTAAAATACGTTTAAAAACACGTTTTTATTTCAGACAGCCCAAGTCTGACGTCACAAAAATGGGAGGATTTAATGCTTATAATGTTAATGTTGTATATTGACATGACATTGACTCCAAACTTCATTTATTGTTTACATGCTTTGTGTGGTAAAATAAGACTTGGTATTTTGATGTTTATTTTCTGTTAATGAACTAATTATTATGCGTTGTTCACGATTCTTTTTGAGTTAATGGACAACGTTACTTTAAATTAAGATATTATGCTGGACAATTTGTTAATAAATTATTTATTAGTTTATATGTTGTTTCCGGTTTGATAATCAACATATAAAGTGAACATTAACTAAAGTTCACTTTAAAGTTGACATTTATCCATATGAATTGCATTGATAAAGGTACCAACTTAAAATTTAAAGTCCACTTTAACTGATTATGAAACCGAGCGTAAGTATACCTATATAGGGTGAGGCAGATAAAGGGCCTATTAGAAATATCTCAAGAACTAAAGGTAACTGAATTATGAAAATTGGAATAATGGGGTTTTGAAGACTGATCTATTTAATGAAAATATTTTCATCTACTTGGTACTTCCGGTTATACCGGAAGTTGCTTATAACTTCGTTTTTTTAAATGGGACACCCTGTATATTTTGCCATTTTTCGATCTCCTCGATTTCTTCTTTCTTAAAATATAATGTTTTGTAACATTATACAGGGTAGGTTAAAATATAATTACGTTTTCTTATTAATTTCGTAGCAATATTCACACCCTGTAGGATTGTAGTAGTTTGACATAATAAACTCTATTTATGTTCAAATGATTTTCAATATAGTCTACTATTGTTAGCAATTATTAGTATAGCTAAATTTTTAATTTTAGTATACAGGGTGGGTCTAAACTCGGAATGAGTATTTTCTGAGTTTTCTTAAATGGAACACCCTATATTTTAGTATTGTAATGCAGTGGCGGATATAGGAAAATATTTTGGGGGGGGGGGCAATAACCGGGGAATCCGGGGGGGTATGGAATAAGCAGAGGGGGGTTCGGGTATACTCCCACGAAAAAAAATTTAAAGAATTGGTATATTTTTATTTTAATTTAATATTTTAAGTTTACAACTTTATTACAACTTTTATATTTTAAGTTTACAACACAAAATCAAGGTTTCTTGGTACACTCGCAAACTTGTCAAGAACTTTTTCATTGCTTATTGCAAAGTCTCTGTGGATTGAAAGCAACGCTAGCCCATTAAGCCTATTTTCCGAAGTGCTATTTCTCAAGTATGTTTTTAGCCTTCTTAAACTTGAGAACGATCTTTCCACGGTTGCCACAGAAACAGGCAGAACTGCTAGCAGTTTTAATAGAACATAAATGTTTGGGAAGAAATCTTGGTCACATTTTTCAAGAGAGCTTACGGCTGACTTGGGAAGATTTTCATACTTCTCTTGGCTCCACCTTTCTTTCCACAGCATGAACTCGCTTTCCACAACCTCTTTATGGGACAAATCCTCTTCATAGGAATTGAAAGCAGGTTCCAATGCACAGAAATCAGTTTTGATACAAAATTCTGGAAGGATGTTTTGTAAGGATGCAACTGTTTCCTTGTGAGACTCAAAGCGTTCCTTCAGCGAATTGCAAAAATCGTCTAGGTAAGGTAAATAAACAGCTCGGCGATAGTACTCTTCTTGGGTACTGTATGGAACGTTGTTGCGGGCTGTTTGAAGGCGGCAAATTCTAGGAACCTCCTCTTTAATCTTAAGTTTGTCAGCCCGCTCCTGTATTTGACTATACAGGACTTTAAAGTTGTTATCGGCATTTTCCCTTTCTTTTGAAAGCAGATCTAAGACATTCGAAACATTTTTCACAGCCTGTGTGAGATCTAAGTTCTTTTTTTGAAGATTCTCAGATAAGTTATGTGTTTTAGACAGCATATGGCTCAAAACAAAAGTATTTACAAGAAATTGAAATTGAGTGATAGAACTACCTAGAGCGTGTGCCTTAGGCGCTGAGTCACTTGATTCTTCTTCAATTTTCAAAAGGGAAAGACTGACGGGTTCCAATAGTTCCTTAAATAAAAGCACCGAGTCATGCCTCTCCACCCATCTTGTTTCACATAAAGAAATAAGTTTCTTTTTCTTTTGTTCAGGACAACATTCAGTAATGGTTAATTTTAATACTTCAGTTCTTTTGGCTGACTTATGGAAGAATGCGCAGACTTCTTTAATAACGCCCATGCAATTTTTTATAGAAGGTATGTTACTTGCATCTGATAAACATAAGTTTAGGGTATGTGAAGAACAGTGTGTGTACAACGCTAGAGGCAGTTTCTGTTTGATGCACGCTTGCACCCCTCTGAAGGGCCCTCTCATCGTGGAAGCACCATCGTACCCTTGGCCTCTCAATTTGTTCAGGTCAAGCCCTAAGCTTGACAAGGTATCCAAAACTGTGTTAGCTAATGCTGCCCCAGTAACGTCATACACTGGAACAAAAGTCAGGAAATCTTCTCTGATTTTATATGATGAGTCGTCGACATACCGTACACAAAGAGAAAACTGTTCAACTTGACTAATGTCAGTTGTTTCGTCTGCCAAAACAGAGTAAAAAATAGATTTTCTGACATTTGTGACAATCTGACTTTGAATCAAATGACCAAACGTGCTAATCAGTTCATTTTGAATAAAAGAACTTGTGTACATACTCTTACCACCACTGCTCAATAATTGAAGTTTTAGATCATTGTCTCCACTGTTAGCCCTGTATCTGAGCAAAGATCGGAAATTTCCATCATTTTTTTCTGGCTCTTCTAAGCCTATTCGTCCACTGTCACGGTGGCCTCTTAGTGCTATTTGTTGCCTCCCGCAAAATCTTATACTTTCTATTATAGGAATAAGCTTTTTCCTGTTTTCTTTAATATCTATTATTCTTTGAGCATTTAGTTGATTGATAACACTCTCCGATTTTTTAGTTACAACAGATTTTGTATTTTGAGCTACCAAAATTGATCGTTTGTGATATGTACATTTTTCGTGTTTACCAAATACTTCTTTTGCCTTTTTCAAATTAGTGAAAGCCTTATTTACCAATGCCCCTGACATTTGGTGGTCTCCTTTTCCTACAGTTTCGGAGTGAGAAAATATTACGCAGTATTTACAAAATGACCCAGATTTTTCCTCGGAATATGCTAACCACTTAAATTCTTCTAGCCATTTCATTTGAAAAGATCTAGCATGGTTTGAACTAGAAATAGTAGGAAATTTATATCCAATCGGAGGTTTCCAAACATTTTCTAACAGTGAATTTTTTTCTTCATTTGTTAAGCTTTGAGTAGAGTTGATTTGACAATAGTGTCCAATATCATATTTGTTTGCTCTTACTTGTAATAAGCCTAACTGGTTACGGTCCTCTGCTACTGGAAATGGATCGGTGCTCGTAGTAGCAACAACAGAAGACGCAGCATCATTGCTAACGGCACAGTTAACTTCACTAGGTTCACTTACGTTTAGCCTTTTCGTAAAAAAGGTTTCAATTGAAGCTTGTCTCTTCATAACGAAATGAGCTGAACTATATAACAACGGATAACAACAAACGAATAACAAATAAAGCAAACTCAACACCACTTAATTGCAGTTTGTAACTGACGCTTCTCTGAAAACAATCAACACAGCATGCGCCGAGAACGTTCCGCACAGCGTTGCCATATCGCTAAAATTAAAGCGGTAGTAAGTAAAATGTACTGGCTCCGTTAAGAACGACTCTGAGCAAAGTTGCCGTTTAGGGAGATCCCAAAAAAGGAAGGGGAGAATAATGCACGGACGTAAGTGAGGGGTTACCATAATTAGCACCTACTTCCGAGTCCGAGCTTTTTCCCCTTTTTCTTGTTTAATGTCTTAACAATTTTTCTATTACATATTTTTCAAAAATTTTGGAATTCATTTGACAATGATAATCTCCACTATAAAATAGTAGTGTAGGCTCTATAAACCAGTTATGCTCCTTGGATAAATCCTTCCGAACAGCCAGCATGCACAACAAACAGTATATATCAATCTCCATAAAATCAATCAATCTCCATCCACTTCAATATTTTGTGTTAACTTGTATTTTTTAACTTCATCAACCATTTTTCATTTATTTATTTTTATTTCGGGAGGGGCCCGGGCCCCCTCGGCCCCCCCTTATATTCGCCCTTGTTGTAATGAAATGATATTTCATGGTACTTTTTTATTTCTTAAGCATTCCCTATACCTAACTGCTTTAATTTGTGCTTAATTGTTAATCGCACCAACAATCTTAACTTCGATGGTACTTTCGACAGTTTAACCATTATTGGCAATTTTAAGTATCAGTCTAGATTAATATGTATTTATTTCCAAAAAATTATTTGTGATTGAATATTTTCACGGCCAACCTAATACAATTTCACATATTTTGTGTTGCAATTAATGTTTTGCTTGAATCACCAATAACTCACAAATTAAAGCAGTTAGGTATAGGGAGTGCTTAAGTAATTAAAATGTACCATAAAACAACATTTCATTACAATACTCAAATATAGGGTGTTCCATTTAAGAAAACTCAGAAAATACTCATTCCGTGTTTCGACCAACCCTGTATACTAAAACGAAAAATTTAGCTATACTAATAATTGTTAACAATAGGAGACTACATTAAAAATCATTTGAACATAAACAGAGTTTATTATGTCAAACTACAAGCCTACAGGGTGTGAATATTGCTACGAAATTAATAAGAAAACGTAATTATCTTTTAACCTACCCTGTATAATATTACAAAACCTTATATTTAAAGAAAGAAGAAATCGAGGAGAATCCAAAAATGTAAAAATATACAGGGTGTCCCATTTAAAAAAACGAAGTTACAATCAACTTCCGGTATAACCGGAAGTAGCAAAGAGACCAAAATATTTTCATTAAATAGTTCACACCTCAAAACCCCTGTATAACAATTTTCATGATTTTCTTACCTATAGTTCTCGAGATATTTCTAATAGGCCCTTTATCTGCCTCACCCTGTATAAAAAGTGAAAATTGTATAATGTTGCATTGAGGGCACCTATTGTAATTTGATTGTAATTCTATGCATTTTTTTTATAAAGTCTTCCATTTGGTTTTACTTTTAGCCTATAAGCTAAATTTAAAACAGTTAAATGAAAAATTGCAATACCAACAATGCCCATACGAATAATTAATATTCTGTATTTTTAAAACCATAAAATGAAAAATAATCTAAAAAAACGACATAAAAACTACGTTTTTGATATCACGTATCTAAAACGTGATAAAAATGACGTCAGTTATGGTGGGACATATTCACTTGACTTTCGACGTCGAAAAAACGTGAAAAACTGACGTGGTTTGGTGATAATTATTACGTCTTTTCAACGTTTTTTAAACGTTATTTGGTTGCCTGGGATAATACATTACATAAATTCTTAATATTTTTAAAAAATATATTCAAAAATGATTTAATATATAGGGTGTTCCATTTAAGAAAACAAAACTTTGGTTCGTACCGTCGTTCTGACTCACCCTGTATAATCTAAAATAATTTTAAATTATAGACGGATTCGATATACATTAATTTTGTTAAAAACATTTTTTTGTATATCCCATAATTTAGCAGTAATCAAAGAAAACCAGAGGTTTGGCGCACCCTGCATATCAGAAAAAATATATCGATAATAATATATTATTTTGTAATTAAATAACATAAAAAATAATTGTTCTTAAGCTATTTTCTTGTGGTCTCTTATCTAATTTACTATGTTGGTTGGGAATAAGCCACAATTTTACTTTATAATTAGGTTTATTTGACGTTTCGATTTCCACTTCGGAAATAGTTATCAAAATACAAAACAATCAATTACGTAAATTTTGTTTTGTTCGCTCTGATCATTTTTGGTAATCCCAGCTTAAAATGCTTGCTTTAATGATTGTTGTCCCATTTTTGATTAATTAAGTTGTTAGATTTTTTATGCAGTTCAGTAGCAATATTATGCTGTATTAAAAATATTCAACTTGAAACTTAACACGTTCACAGCTTATTACTAGATGGTGGTCACTGCCAATCTCTGAGCCTCTTTTCACTTTCGTATCCTGTACTCTTTTCCATTTGTTGCTGCTTACCAAAAAGTAATCTATGATTGATTTTTCGTTTCTGCTGTCTTGTACTCTCGTGTATTTGTGTACTTCTTTATGTTTAAATTTTGTATTTGTTATAACTAGTTTGTTCTCCATACATATTTCTATTATTCTTTCACCATTCTGTTTAGTATTTCTTCTCCTTCTTTTCCCATGCACTCCTCTATTCCGCTGTTGTTGTTTCCGACTCTACCGTTTAGATCTCCCATTACAATTATGTTTTCTTCCCCGTTATCAATTTGCATTTGGAGCTCCTTGAAAAATTTATCTTTCTCTTCCTTTCTTGCGTCTTCATTTACTCCGTAGGCTGTTTTGTCCATATTTCTTCGTCCATCAGTTGAGACTATACAATATGCCCAATTGGTGAGGAAGGCTTTCAAATATATACAACATTTGTGTTTGAAGATGAAAAGAAAAATAAATTACAACCTTTATTAGATAAATGATAAATTTGAGAGTCATTTTTTGCCAAAACAAAACCTTACCTTACATTTGAAAGATATAAATTCTTCTCATATAGACAACTATCAGGTCAGACTACAGAACAATTTGTCACAGAGCTAAGGAAAATGGCTATGAAATGCAAATTAGATGACTTACAGGAGGACTTAACTAAAACTATGTCAATTTGTAGCCTAAATGATCAGTCTGTGAAGGTTTTACTTCAAGAAGAAGTCTCAGCCTGGATAAAGCAGTTGAAAGGTGTCTAATTTTAGAAGTCTCAGAAGAGCACAGTGAAAATATGTCAGGCAACCCAAGAACGGTGGATATAGTTAACTCACTGCACAGTTTCAAGTCCGGGAAGGAAGCCAGTCAAAATCCACAACATAAATCAGGGTTTATAAAGAAGATTAGCGGGTGTTCAAGATGTGGGGGTAGCCACTTGGTAAATAAGTGTCCGGCTTATGGGAAAGAGTGCAACTTTTGCCATGTTCCCAATCATTTTGAAAGCAAATGTATGAAGAAAAAGAACATGAAGGTAAATGAGATAATACAGGAAGTATTATAATACAGGAAGATATATAATACACTGTAAGTTTTGATAATTTAGTAGTAAATGATAATTTAGTTTTGATTGGTTCAATTGATAATATAGATTCTATAAATTCAGATAAAGAATGGACCACTTATTTATGTATAAATAATAAAAATACTAACCACTGACATTCAGGAAATGAAAGAGGAACAGAAGCAGTATAGACAGGAGATTAAGGAACTAAGGGAAGAAAACGATCATATAAAAAAGGAAAATAAGGATCTGAAGCAAAAAATGGACAAAATCGAGGAGAAGATGGATAAAATGGAAAAAGAAAAGAGAAGAAACAACGTAATCATACAAGGAATGGACATAAATGCATACGATCAGAATATATGAAAGAAAATGATAGAGGATTTCTGCGCTAAAACACTGCAGGTGGAAATAAATATTAAGGGGGCAAAAAAGTTAGGAAATAAAACCTGTCTGGTGGAACTAAAGAACGCAACTGATAAAGAAAAGATAATGGTAAATAAAAACAAATTACAAAAGGTTGTCCAGAAAAAGATATACATTAATGAGGATATGAATAAAATAGAAAGGGAAATACAAGGAAGAATAAGAAAACGAGCAAAGAAAGAGAAAGAAGAAGGAAAGAATGTAAAAATTGGTTTCCAGAAACTGACAGTAAACGACGAAGTCTGGAAGTGGAACGCCAAGGCGAACCGCTTTGAGGTGCAGCAAAGTTCAAAAAACTGAAAACGGTATGTAACAGTAAAACAACCGAGGCAACGATTAAGGCAAATGAGAAATATATACGAAAAATAAACTTTGGAACTTGGAATGTGAGAGGGACGTATGGTGCAGGCAATCTGAAAGAACTAGTAAGAGAAGTCAAGAAATATAAATTGGACTTGCTTGCAGTACAAGAAACCAAACAATTAGGAACTCAAATAGTGGATGTAGAGGGCACAACCTTTTTTAAAAGTGGTGGAAAAGACAGAACCAGAGGAACAGGTTTCATACTACAGGAAAACTTGAAATCAAGGGTAATAGCTTTTAAGCCTATATCTGACAGACTGTGTTCTTTAAGAATGAAAGGGGAAAGAAGAAATATAAGCATTATAAATGTGCATGCTCCCATAGAAAATGCGGATGAAGATGAGAAAGACATGTTCTATGAGCAACTAGAGGAGGAATACGAAAAAGCACCGAAATACGCTATGAAAATAATAATAAGCGATTTCAACTCAAAGATTGGAAAAGAAGATATATATGAGAACATAGTAGGGAAGCATAGCAAACATGATAAAACAAATAATAACGGGCACCGAGCAGTATGTTTTGGAATGGAGAGAAATAAGGTAATAAGAAGTACACAACTGCGTCGGAAGGAAATCCACAAAGGGACATGGAAGTCGCCCGACGGAAAAACAATTAACCAAATAGATAATGTAGTAATAGAAAAAATGGACATGAATTTTATATCAAAAATAAAAAGCACGAGAGGAGCAGAATGCAATTCAGACCACTACCTAGTAAGAGTGACATGCATGAGAAACTGGGGTGCGACCGGGAAGGGAAAAAGGAAAAGAACGGAAGGTAAGAGAAAATACAATTCGACCCTATTGAAAAGTGAAGAAGTAAAAGATAAATATAAAGAGAAAATAGAAATAGAACTGGCAACATGCGCTAAAGAAATGGAAATCGAAGAAAGATGGGAGAAAGTAAAAACATCAGTAATGAAGGCAAATGAGGCAGTTCTAAACAGTACAATGAGAAAAGGAAAAGTAAATGACTGGTATGATGAAGAATGTGAAAAAGCAGCTGAAGCAGTTAGGAGAGCTAGACAAATAATGCTATTAAAAGAAAATGAGAATAACAGAAATGTGTACAGGGACGCAAGAAGGGAAATGAAAAGACAATGTAGGAGAAAGAAGAGAATATCCAAAGAAGATAAGCTAAAGGAAATTGAAGAAAAATTTCAAACTAAAGAAATAAGGTCATTTTACCAAGAGGTTAAAAGAATGGACAAAGGATATCAGAGCCGAAGCATCTATATTAAGAATGAAAAAGGATTACTAATAAGTGAAACAGCGCAGGTGCTAGAAAGATGGAAAAATTATTTCGAAGAGCTATTAAATAATGTTGAAGAGGACGAGATGGACATAATACAAAACATGGAAGAAAACGATACGGTAGTGGGGACGCCAACAAAACAAGAGGTAATGAATATAATCAGCCAACTTAAAAACAACAAGTAATGAATATAATCAGCCAACTTAAAAACAACAAAAGTCCAGGAGCCACAGAAATAACAGCTGAAATGTTAAAGGCAGGAGGAGAACAACTGTACGAGCAACTATATTGGCTGGTGAAAAAGATATGGGAAGAGGAAAAAATGCCAAATGACTGGATGCTGGCTAGAATCTGCCCCATACATAAAAAAGGAGATAAACAAACATGTGAAAATTATAGGGGAATAGCACTCCTAGAGACAGGGTATAAGATAATAGCACAATGCATACGTGGTAGACTGAACGAATACATGGAGGATACTGTGGGAGAGTACCAGGCAGGCTTTCGATCCAACCGTTCGGTAACAGACCAGATTTCACGCTAAAAGAATTACAAGCAAATTGCTATGAGTACAAAACGACCCTGTATGCGCTGTTCGTAGATTTCAAGCAGGCATGATCGTATAAATAGAAAAGAAATGTACCGTGCTCTGAAACAATTACACATCCTCAAAAAATTGATTAGCTTGATTGAAATTACGTTGGCAAAAACGAAAAGCGAAGTAGTGTGGAAAGACATCTCAGAGGACTTCGAAATCAAACAAGGACTCAGGCAGGGTGACCCGATGTCAACCACGTTGTTCAATCTTGTTCTTGAAGTAATATGAGGAATTGCAGCATAAAAATGGAAGAAACCATATTTAAAAATGAACATCAATGTATTGCTTTTGCGGATGATCTAACAATATTAGCAAAATCAAAGAAAGAATTGAGAAGAATTGTGAAAAAGATAGAAAAAGAAGCAAATAGGTTTGGCCTAAAGATAAATGAAAAGAAAATTAAATACATGATAATGGGTGATACGCAGCAAGACAATGAAGAGTTTATAAAAATACAAGGGGAGAAAGATTACATATACAGTTTTGACAGAGTGGAAGAGTTTACTTACCTTGGTGTGAAAGTAATGGAAAATGGACATGAGGATAAAGAAATAGAATCCAGAATTACAAAAGGCAACCAGAAATACGGAATGCTGAGATCCTTAATGAAGTCTAAGTTTGTTTCAAGAAAAACAAAAGAAAGAATTTACAAGACAGTGATTAGAGCTACGGTTTTATATGGAGCTGAATTATGGGTTTTAAGAAAGGCAGATGAAGAAAGATTAGAAAGATGGGAGAGGAAAATTCTCCGATCAGTTTACGGAGGCATAAATACACAAATGGGATGGAGAAGAAGGATAAATAAAGAGTTGGAAGAGCTGTATACGGAACCAAAAATTACCGCAATAATAAAGGCGCATAGAATAAGATGGCTGGGACATGTGCAAAGATTGGAAAACCATAGAATGACCAGGATGATACTGAACAGGAAACCAGTAGAAAAAAAGGAAAGGAAGACCCCGTAAAAGATGGTTTGACAGCGTCCAAGCAGATTTACGAGAATTAAAAATAGATAACTGGAGAAACAAGGTATTAGACAGAAGAGAATGGAGAGGAGTGGTAAGAAGAGCGTAAGAGAAATTGTAACAGAACAATGTGCCATTAATTGTAAAATGAGAGCTATATATGTATATATTTATATGATGTATTTTTTAATAGACAAATTAATATTGTATATTGTAGATATGTATAGTAAAAAAATGTAATTGTGTTTTTCACGCCCAGGGCCTGCATGGCCTGTTGAGCAAAATAAATAATAATAAAAATACAAATTTCAAAATTGATACAGGTGAAATGGTTAATGTTATTTGTAATAATTTGTTTAAGAGGTTAGGCTTAAAACATAACATTGTAAAAAAAATACTGATTGCAGATCTTATACAGGAGATCCATTAGCTATCTTGGGTAAATGTAATTTAAAATGTTTCAGAAATGATCAATGTTATGACACAGAATTTTTTGTGGTAAATACAACCAGCAATTATGGGTCTGGACAGTTCTGTGTCACTAAAATTAATTAAAAAAGTTGATTCTTTCAGTACAATACAAAATAACGAATACAAACATTTAATGAATGAATTCTCTAATGTTTTCCAAGGAATTTGATGAATCAAAGAAAAATGTTCCATTAAGTTCCCAGGCAACTAAACGACGTTTTTATAACGTAGATAACACGTCATAAAAATGACCAATTGACGTGTTTCTATGAAGTAGTACCGACGTTGAAAATCACGTGTATTTGTCTCATCGATTTGACGTCATAATTGTGACGATTTTAAAACGTCTAAAAGGTGACGACTTTTATACGTCGGTAAAATCACGTCTTTAATACTTTCAAAAAGTGACCTCTTTCAGATTTTTTAAAATAGGTAGCATAAAAAATAGGTAACATGAAACCTATAGGTCTACGTCCCATGTGTCGATGAAGATATACTACCATTAGTTTGAGATCGCTTGTGCATTAGAAACAATCTAACATTGATTCTGCATGATTGTACCAGCCCTCGCATTATAGAATTTTCACTATTTATATAAGTATACCTACTTACTGTGTCAAAACTGAAAAAACATACAAACTAATAAATAATTTATTAACAAATTACTCGATAACACATAATTAGTTCATTAACAGAAAATAAACATAACCTCAAACAGTTGTCAAGAAGAATACTGCATTAAACTAACTCACTGAGCAAAAACGAATACAAATCTCTTAATTAACACGTTTCTTCAACTAAATATCTAAATGAAAAGTCTTATTTTATCACACGAGACACAAACCACGTAAACAATAAATGAGAAATTTCTTATGAAAATTATTTAACGAAATTGTTTGGAGTAATACAAACAACCCAGGCAACCAAGTGACGTCATATAACGTTAAGGAAACGTCAGTTTTTGGTTGAATATAACACGTCTTTGAACATTACGTCATATAGACGTCTTTTGTAGGTGATTTTAAATACGTAAGATTAATGACGTTAAAATTACGTTTAAAAAACGTTTTAATTTCAGACAGCCTAAGTCTGACGTCGCAAAATTGGGAGGAGCTTGCTTGTTTGTATTGACTCCAAACAATTTCGTTTGGGTATAGATATCGCTAAATGTTCATAAGAAATTTTTCATTTATTGTTTACGTGGTTTGTGCCTTATGTGATAAAATAAGGCTTTTCATTTAGATATTTAGTTGAAGAAACGTGTAAATTAAGCGATTTTTATGTGTTTTTGCTCAGTGAGTTAGTTTAATGCAGTAATTCTTCTTGACAACTATTTGAGGTTATGTTTATTTGTTTTTAATTAAGCGTTACATGAAGATATTAAGGCAGCGTTAAATTAAGATATTAGTATGCTGGATAACTTGTTAATAAATTATTTATTAGTTTCATAAATATGTTGTTTCAGTTTTGACACAGTAAGTAGGTATATATAACTAGTGAAAATTCTAAAATGTGAGGGCTGGTACAATCATGCAGAATTAATTATGTTTCTAGCCTAGCGCACAAGCGATCTTAAACAAGTGGTAGTACTTATATCTTCGACACATGTGACGTAGGCCTATGTTATGTACCTATTTTTTATACTATTTTGAAACATCTGAAAGAGGTCACTTTTTGAAAGTATTAAAGACGTGATTTTACCGACGTGAAAAAAACGTAGATACGATTACGTTTTAAAATCGTCACAATAATGACGTCAAATCGATGAGACAAATACACGTGATTTTCAACGTCAGTACTACGTCATAGAAACACGTCAATTGGTCATTTTTATGACGTGTTATCTACGTTATAAAAACGTCGTTTGGTTGCCTGGGAAGCTCCTCCCAATTTTGTGACGTCAGACTTAAACTGTCTGAAATGAAAACGTTTTTTAAAAGTTATTTTAACGTCATTAATCTTACGTATTTAAAATCACCTACAAAAGACGTCTATATGACGTAATTTTCAAACACGTGTATATATTCAACCAAAACTGAAGTTTCCTCGACGTTATATGACGTCAGTTGGTTGCCTGGGTAGTTATTAATTGTGGTGATCAATGTATTTCTTAAATTAATACAAGATTTGTTTGTTTTGCTTTATTAATAGACAACTTAAAAACAATAAAATTTTAAATCTATTATGAAGTTCCAATTTCCAATTACAAACAGAATAATTTTACTCAAATAGAAAACCAATAACCAATATAACCTTAAAATGTTTATAAACGGATAGTACGCTGATGAAATGTTCATTTGGTAGGTAATCGGGCAAGATCCTCGTGTGCATTCGGTGACTTTCGGCTCGATAGGGATGCGTATGAACCTAACGTACCAGCCCGTAACCTTAGGTAATACGGTAATACGTATCGCGATACGGGAGTTCAACCATTAATGCGCAAGCGTATATGTCAAAAAGATGCGTTACGTTTACGTATTTGTGTGCACAAAAACTCCCTATTTACAAAGTCGCGAGCGCCAGTAGTGACAAGTCTGTAAACATTTACCGGAAATTTTACATATATGTCAAAGTGATTAATTTAAAATTAAAATTAAAAACATTAATTATAAAAAATATTAGTTGGTCAAAGTTGTGGTATATATTTTTACCTTAAATATACTTACGTTTTAAATACTGAATTTAAGTTTTTTTAATGTTCCGTAATATGTAATTATAAATTAATCTTAGCGCCATCTACACGATAATTGTGAAAGTATCCGAAATACGCTCTGGGCTTCGCTGGTGTCGCTCCTAGCGGTTACTAATTCAACTTTTACTGGTAATTTTTAAATTTATTATTTAATTGTTATCGCTTAATATTTACAACGGAAAAACGTAATTAAATTGTAATCGATTTTTTTAAGATTTTTCTAATCATTTTGACGTTCTATTGATAAAATATCAATTTCTTACTTCGGATACTTTGACAATCATCGTGTAGATGGCGCTAAGAGTATAATAGATTATTTATAATTAGATATTACGGAACATTAAAAAAACTTAAATTCAGTATTTAAAACGTAAGTATATTTAAGGTAAAAATATATACCACAGCTTTGACCAACTAATATTGTTTATAATTAATGTTTTTAATTTTAATTTTAAATTAATCACTTTGACATTTATGTCAAATTTCCGGTAAACGTTTACAAACTTGTCACTACTGGCGTTCGCGAATTTGTAAATATCCCCTCTACGTACGAGCTCACAGCGTATACGCGTGAGCTCGTACGTAGAGGGGATATTTACAAATTCGCGAACGCCAGTAGTGACAAGTTTGTAAACGTTTACCGGAAATTTGACATAAATGTCAAAGTGATTAATTTAAAATTAAAATTAAAAACATTAATTATAAACAATATTAGTTGGTCAAAGCTGTGGTATATATTTTTACCTTAAATATACTTACGTTTTAAATACTGAATTTAAGTTTTTTTAATGTTCCGTAATATCTAATTATAAATAATCTATTATAATCTTAGCGTCATCTACACGATTATTGTCAAAGTATCCGAAGTAAGAAATTGATATTTTATCAATAGAACGTCAAAATGATTAGAAAAATCTTAAAAAAATCGATTACAATTTAATTACTTTTTTGCGTTGTAAATATTAAGCGATAACAATTAAATAATAAATTTAAAAATTACCAGTAAAAGTTGAATTAGTAACCGCTAGGAGCGACACCAGCGAAGCTCATAGCGTATAGAAATACATTCACCTAAATATTTAGACAATTTGAGATTGTCAGGCAAAAGTACTGTCAGAAACTAGCAATTTACAAATGACAAAAAATGTGATTTTCAAAAGACTGGCTATTTTTAAACAGCTCTATCTTACAAACTAGATTAATTGCTCATTTGAAAATTATTTAAAAACCCTTTCAATTCCGGTTTCTACATTTTTTTCCTGGTTTAGTTAAATTTTAACAGTTGAAAATCATAGAATTTTGTAAATTTTCATTTTATTCTTCTTAGACTAACTTACAAATGCTCATTTGAAAGGTATCTACATTTTTTCCTAGTTTAGTTAAATTTGGACAATTACCTTAAGTCTCAAAGCTCAAACTTTTTTTATTTAAAGTACGTATGTATGTCTTCTCCAGAAAAAAATTACAAACCATATTATCGGCTTGCCTTATGCTGTTAAAAAAATGCTTAAAATGGAATTTTATCAGTTTACCTTTTCAAACTTTGAGGTTCATTTAAGGCCTTAAGGATAGTTTGAAATTAAATAATACTACAGGCCATTTTTTTAGAGCATACTTTTCTAAAAAGCTTGGTTTTTGATTTATTGTTCTAGGACAAACCTCAATGAAAATATTGGCTAAAGAGCGAAGCCATGTTTTCTGTGAAAATGATTGATACGCGTTAACAAAAATGGCCGTCATCGGCAAAATAAATTTTTTAAAAATATAATGAATGCAATTTTGTACTCTCTATAGACTGAAGTTTAAATGGTAGAAAAATAAAAAATATTAAAAATAGTCAAGCAACCAACTTAATTTAAATTGGACCACTTGGCATGGATTGACCCTATTGGTTAATTGTAATAATTGTTTTTTTTGAAAAAAATTACACCATGACACCAAAATAATCTAAATAATACAAAAAAGAGTTATAAACAAGATTACTATCATTGTAACAATATCAAAACTTGAATGATATTGATGACATGTTTTTAGGTTCTGTAAGTAGAAAATATAAAAAATAATTCATTGATTATTATATGATGTACTCAGGGAATGGGCAGATGAACAATAATATAAACTTCCTTGAATGTAAGCAAATAGGGGAAAGGTGGGCAAAATGGGTACTTAAGGTTTAAATTGGGATTTAAAAAAAATCTGTAACTCTTAAGGTCTTAAAATAAGACAAATATCATTGTTATAGTGGTAACTATTTATTAATATAATTTAAATTTAAAAAAAGTCAAAGTTTTTTTTATTATATGAAAAAACAGAAACTAATGTAAATTGCCACATTATGCCCGTCGTATAGGGTAAAATGGGGTACCAAATTGAAACCAAGAAAAGCCTATTGACAAAATTCGCCTACAAGTACTACTTCATCATCCTCATCTTCTACACCTGCACATGAATTTTTAGCCCATTTAAGGCAACTGGATCAGCTTATCCATCCTTCTGTGGAACTTGAATAAAAGTTTCCGCAGAACCAGTCAGTGTCACTATCTTCGCCTTCTGACTCTACTTTTTTAGTTTTATTCAATTGAGATTTCTTACTCGTCTGTGATTTGGTTTGATCATCGGCTATCTTACTTGGTAAGGTAAAAGCGTTGATTGATAAATATAGGGGGAAGATACGAAACCATGTGCATTATTTTGTTGTCTTTAAAACCTGCCCGTATAGTGGCGCGCCTAGCGTAAATTTGTTGAAGCTAGCCAAGAACAAGCACTTATTCTACGTGGTCCGTATTCAAAATTTTAACGCACAGTCGCTATCATATTAATCTGTATTAATACCTGTATTAATTTTTTTTTCTGCAAAAACGTTGAAAATATAAATTGACTATAGAGTTTTTTTCACTAGTCTTGACTTCACAAGTAAATACTTTTCGAGTTATTTGCGCGTGAATATATTTATGTTTCAAAAAAAGTATATTTCATGAGGAAATGAGGAAGTATTTCGTCAAAAAAATATTCATAGCAAAAATACAGCTTATAAAAAAATGAAAAAAATGTTTTATATATGACATATGTCGTAGACTCAGTAAGAGCAGAGTTGTAGCTAATAAAAAGTAGGTTCTTATTCGTCAAATTCCAAATTGAATATTTCTACGTGAAATAACCAAAAAATTAAGTACTTTTCGGGGAAAACTCATCATAATTTTTTTAAATTGTTTAAAAACAGCTTTATTTTTTTAAGTTCCTAGTATCAGAAGTAAAAGTTGCGCACAAAATAAAGTTGATCCCTTTTTTTGTAAACAAAATCTTAAATATCACCTCTTACCCACATAACAATTTCATGTTCTTAGTAGATTCATAGAACATACTTTTCAGAAAAAGTATATACTAAGAATATGCGTAATTACCATTGCGAATGTGCAGAGCACATACTGAGTATATACTACATTACAGTACTAAAACGTTCTATGTATATACTTAGAATGTACTACCGCACTTCTTCTCAGTATATACCAAGAATATACTTTTTAGGATATTCTAAGAAGGTGCTATAAACCTTCTATTTATATACTTAGAATGTACTACCTCACATCTTTTAGTATATAGGAAGAATGTACTTTTTAGTATATGGAAAGAATATTACAAGGAAGTGCTATATTGCTCAGAAGCATGTTTTCAGCATCACCGAATCTCATCCTAGGTTCTACTTTCTACTAAATTTACATATTACATATGAGAATGTAGTTAGTACATTCTACAATATTACTTAAAAAGTAAATATAAAATATTATATAAATTTTAGTTAGTTATATCAATATTATATAGGTAAGTAGGTATATATATTTAGTTATTATGTGCATATAAAAATATAAATGCTGAATATATAAATTTATATATTCATATTCATATACCTATCGTACCCAAATAAATATTATGTAACATATGTATGTAAATAACTAAAATTTATATGTTGCTTATATGTACCTATATACATACTTACTATTTAAGTAATATTGAAGTACCAAAATGAATTTTTTATTTGTAAGTTGACCGCAAACAAAATAAAACGTTTAATTATGCATGTTCCTATTCCTGGTTGAAATACTTGGTCTTCCTCACAACACAGCATAGACATTGTTAGTGTTAAGTGTAGACACAAATGCCAAATGCCTATTCAGTAACTATTTTCATATTTTGTATTTTTCCTTTGTTCCCAACCCCCTACCCGCTAACCCCTATGCAGGTATGCAGCGGTCGTTTCCGCTTTGTGCCGGTTGTGGGTTTTGGCTCAGCCACACAGCTTACCTGAATGTCAATTCCATGTAAAAATAAAATTCTTCATAAGAATACTCAATAAACTTAATCAAAATAGTAAATGCATTTCAGTTATGAAAGCGAAACGACAATTTCTCCTTTTTCGTTAATACAATTAATTCTTAAACATTTTTACCATACAATTAAAACAATTTTAAATAATGAATTCGGTAGTTTAATTAATAGTAGGTACCTACATACATAAATTTTTAAATTTCATTAATTATTCTTAACGAAGTTGATAATCTATAGGCTAACATTATTCTTCCTATACATACACATATATTATTTTTAAGATATTTTAAAAGTATCTACTTATAAGTATGTGTTAAGAATGTACTTATAAGTATGTGCTAAGAATATTCGGTAAAAGTATATTCTGAGAATAGTATCTACTTATAAGTATGTGTTAAGAATGTACTTATAAGTATGTGCTAAGAATATTCGGTAAAGGTACATTCTAAGAATAAACTTTTACGAATATTCCGAGTTACTACGTACACGAATGTACTCAGTATATTCGGTACGAGAATATACTTTAAAGTATGTGCAAAGAACATGAAATTTAGAATGTTTTTTAAGGTACATGCTATGCTTGTACTACGCATATACTAAAAAGAATATACTCTGACGAATGTTGGTAGTATATGCTTAGAACATGATACGAACATCATTGTTATGTGGGTAATTAGCATCCCAGATGAAATTAATCAGACCTATGAATATGACCTTTACACTTTGGGATATTTCGTATCACTGATAATTATAAAGTTATTTTGGAAAAAAGGCATTTTTCTTTCAAAACAAAAAAAATTACTGTAAAACTAAATTTACGATAAAACTTACAGATCATGACAAGGCGAAAACGGCGGGTCCTTTGGGAAAAATATTCCCATGAGATTTTTTTGCATAATCACATTCGTGAGACATCCCAGAATAAGGCTCAAGAAGTCGCCCACGTGAAAAGTGGTTAAATTTTTTTTAACAATTTTTTTTAATCAAATTGCAAAAATCAATATTTTGGCTCGGACATTTTTTTTGTAGGTTTTTTGGACCATTCTGGATAAAAAAGGTCTCTTATTATTTTTCTCTAAAGTTGATCGTTTTCGAGTTATAAGCAATTTAAAATTGAAAAAAACGAAAAATGGCGATTTTCAAGGCTTAATAACTCGGTTAAAAGTTATTATTATAAAAGTCAGAAAGTGACTAAATTAAAGTTTAATGCCCTCCCTACAAGATCCTGAAGAAATTTTTGTCATTATTTTATTACTAAGCTATTATTTTTAAGTAATAATAATGAGCGCCATGCACGAGGTAGGCGGCCGTAAATGTGAGTGCAAGTAAGATGCACAATTGGACTGCCGGAGTGGCATCTCTCTCGCACTCAGCATTTACGGCCGGCAACCACGTTCATGACGCTCAATATTATTACTTAAAAATAACAGCTTAGTAATAAAATAATGACAAAAATTTCTTCAGGATCTTGTAGGGGGGGCATTAAACTTTGATTTAGTCACTTTCTGACTTTCATAATAATAAATTTTAACCGAGTAACCCTTGAAAATCGTTTTTTCATTTTTTTCAATTTTAAATTGCTTATAACTCGAAAACGATCAACTTTAGAGAAAAATTTTTAGAGACCTTTTTTATCCAGAATGGTCCAAAAAACCTACAAAAAAATTGTCCGGGCCAAAAGTATAGATTTTTGCAATTTGATTAAAAAAAATTGTTAAAAAAAATTTGGCCCACTTTTCACGTGGGCGACTTCTTGAACCTTATTCTGGGATGTCTCACGAATGTAATTATACAAAAAAATCTCATGGGAATATTTTTCCCAACGTACCCGCCGTTTTCGCCTTGTCCTAAGTAAAGTAACTTGTGAAGCGGTAACGATAATTTGATTTTATTCGTCTTGAGGCGCCAAACGAAAAACACAAACGACTTTTTTCTTTGATACATTTTAAATTGTGTTTTGATGTGATTTATAGCATCTCTTTCGAATTAAAAATTTTACGCAAGTTCCCCTTCAGAGGGTGATTTTCACGATTTTTTTAAACTAGGTTTTACAAAAAAAGGACCAACTTTATTTTCAGCGTAACTTGCTTACTTTTAATGCTAGAAACTTTTTTAAAAACAAAAATAAAGCTTTTTAAACACTTTAAAAAAGCTGCGATGAGTTTTCCCCGAAATGTACTTTATTTTTTTTGTTAGTTCACGTTGAAACATTCGATTTGGAATTTGACGAATAAGAACTTACTTTTAATTAACTACAACTCTGCTTATACTGAGTATAAAGATTTCATACAAACGCCATTTTTTTTAAGTGAAAAAACTCTAGAACAAAACTTGCTTAGAATTAGTCAGCTTATCCACTTGATAGCTACTAGATATTATTAGACTTATTGCTAGCTACCTAGCCCTATACAAAGTGACTTTAGAAAGTCCACATCTACATTAGAAAACCTAGTGGATATTAAGTCATTCATGGGTTATTTGGATGTGACCATGTATGTGTTTGGCTTATGGCTATCTTTTATTATATAACGCGTACCATTTGGGGATTAGATATTATAAGAATTCTATTAAGTTGTTCAATTCAAGGAAATATAAAATTTATTAATAATTTTCTATATAGACGAAACTTATTCGAATAAATAACGTTCTTTTAGACTCAAAAATCCAATTAAACGACATTCCTCAATGGTCTACTCTTAGTGTTGCACTTTTCCTTATTGCAATCAATCACATCGCTAAATCACTTAATCCACTACTCATTTACAAATTTAAGAATTGTTCGAACACTACTGGCTTAGAATTTTCTCCCACTAAAACGAAAACAGTAATCATCAGTAAAACTCCAAAGAAGCACATTATACTACCGAAAATCTACCTAAAGAATTTGTTCTTCTTTTTCTTTTATATAGGCAGTACTGCCCGTTTTTCTTCAACGGTGCCTTTCATTCTGTCCCTAAATTGTCATTCCATCTTTTCCTTGGGCGTCCTATACTTCTTCTGGCTATTCTTACTATCCTTGATTCAGACATCCGGCTTAAGCGTTGTCTTCCCACATATGCATTTGATTTCCTCACTTATTACCCTGTCCCGTAGTCCTTTTCCAGCAATCCTTCTTAAGATCTTCATTTCGTTGGTCTCCAGATGTCTTTGTGTTTTGCTTGTATCTGGTTTTGTTTCGGCAGTGTAAGTCATAACGGGTCTAATAACTGACTCATATTATATTCTGGCCTTTGTTTCCACTCTTAGGTGTTTGTTTTTCCACATTGTGTCGTTTAGGCATCCGGCCGTTCTACTGGCTTTAATTATTTGGTCTTTAACCTCTTCTTCGATATTGTTGTCGTCTGATAGATTAATTTATTATTAATCCAAGGTATTTGAAAGTCATTACTTGTTGTATAATTTGATTGTCCAATTTGCATCTTATTGATTCTGTGGATATTACTAAGATTTTTGTTTTTTCAGGCTGATATTTTCATATTCATTTCTTTTATGTTAATGTTGAACTCATGCAGTATTCTTTGTAGGTCGACTTTGCACTCTGCTACTAACACGGTGTCATCAGCGCAACAGAGTTTTTTATCTCTTTATCGCCCATTTTGTACCCTCTTTTTTTCTTCACTTGTTTTATTATTGCATCCAACTTTATTTTAAACAGTATGGAGGGTTTAGTGAATCTCCTTGCTTGATTCCTGCGTTTGCTTCTATGGGTTCTGTTATTCATTGACTTTCATTTCTATTTTATTTCTTACATGTATGTTTATGAGAACGATATACGGCAACTGGTAATCAAAGGAAAGATAGAGGGTAAGAGAGGTCTAGGAAAAGATGTCATGGCTGCGTAATATTCGCCGAATGATAATAATGAAATTACTCTTAATAGAATAATGTAGGTAATCCTGACTATCTAATATCTCACCTGACAATACAATCCACGGTGGACGCCTACGCAGAAATACAAGGCACCTTTAACCCGGGAGTAGTCGCGCTCACTTCTGTAACGTCGATAGTCGCGTGTGAGATTCTATCTCAAAATATGAATTTAAAACAAATTTTTATTTTGTACTATTTTTAACTACTTTTTATATTAAAAATATATATTTCTAACAATTTTATTAAAAAAACCTCTGTTACCGGCCACCTGCCAACATCGGCCACCTGTCCTAACGGCCAGTTTAAAAATTTCCCAACCCAATTATATGTAGACTACAAAAACTGGCAATACTTTCCACCTTTCTATATCGGCCAATAGTTCTTTCATTTTTAGTGGCCGTTACTGACAAATTTTACTGTACAGTAAAACCTGTGTTAACGGCCACCTGTCCTAACGGCCAGTTTAAAAATTTCCCAAACCAATTATGTGTAGACTACAAAAACTCGCAATAGCGGCCACCTTTCTATATCGGCCAATAATTCTTCATTTTTAGTGGCCGTTACTGACAGGTTTTACTGTATTGCGAAAAAGGATGAAATGTGAGATTCTATCTAACGGCGCGACTACTCGCGGGTTAAAGCTAATTGGCTTTCCCCAAAACCATAAATTCCACAAAAAGAAGAAGAAAAAAAATTCCTACGCATTACTACACCCTTCCTCGAGGCACTTACGAAATTTTTTCAAAATTGCAAAATTTTTCATCAAGTTATCTCGAAAAAGGATAAAAATTGAGATTCTATCTCACCGCGCGACCACTCGCGGGTTAAGAAGTAAAGTTAATAATAAATAATTCAATAAGTATACTTAGTCACGATTTTCCCCCTAACTCGGAAAATATCGACCGCATGAAAAAACTTGGAAGAAATTGTAGGAAATCGCAACAACTTAAGTCCTTACCATTTTTTCGAAGAGTTTAAAGTGACCGAGCGGTTTACTTAGTCAATTTTATATTAAGTAAATACCGTTGCAATATCTTCAAACAAAATATACAATCATCAAAAGAGACTGTAATTAACGAAAATACCTACCTAATTTTTTATCGAGATTATGAGGCAAATAAGATAAATGTACAATAATAAAATCACCCAGTGAGTATTTTTCTCGTTAAATAATTTTTTATTTGGAATATTCAATGATTTCTTTCAAGAATTCAAATTAAAAGACAAATTACAACTAAGTACAATTCTTGTTAATTTAAAAACGAGTTTAGAAAGTAATAGGTGCTAACTTCAATAATTATTTTAAAGATTGTCTGATTGTCATGATCATGCCACTATTATCGTTGAATAGTTGAATGATAACTCAAATATAAATGAATGAAAAGAAATAAATACGTTCTATTATAATCCAGTCGGCCGACCCCAAATTCCGATAACCAAAGCTACCTGAATACGTCTCATCGTTGTCTCAGGTAAATTCAATCTCGTACCTAGAAAGCTGCTAACGCCATCTATTTCTAAAACCACTGGTGTCGTACATAAACGCTCGTTTAGTTTCGTATCTTCTCCCCTATATTTATTAATCAATGGTAAAAGGGTAAAGACTACCAACAGGTATGGTAAAAAGGGTACCCCATTTTACCCTACCTATTGGTACCCCCATTTTGCCCAACGATCAGATTTTGAGATTATGACCTGTTTAAATTATTACAAGTTTTTATTTTTTAACATAATGACAAAAAAAATACTTCACAAACAAATAGAACACATTCACTGTTAGTTGGAAGTAATGATATTAAATAAAGAATTGTTTTAGTAATACTAACGATGGATTATTTTTCGACCGATATTATAACTTGGTTAACTAAAAATGCACATTAACTCTTCACAACAATCGACTAACAGTTAATTATATCTGCTTTATGACAGAAGGCGTCTATAATATAATTTCATCAACGTCGTATAGATGGAGCGAATGATATTGAAAAAAATGGGATACCCCGTTTTGCCCGCCTTTCCCCTACAGTAAAACTTCCGTTAACAGAAATAATTGGGAAGGAGACTGTTTCGGATAACAAGAATTTCAGTTAAAAATAGCATTGTTTTTTGTATTCTTTTTGTATCAAATTACATAGTATTGGAGAGATATAGCTACAAAACATTGTTGTCAAAGGAAAATACAACAGAAAATAGATTTCTTAAAAAAAACACTCCAAACATGTTCATTTTCGTTAATTTTATTGCTTTTTTTAAATTTACGTTTTATTGACAAAATTATTGAAGCCTGTCAGCCATTTCGGTTAACCGATGTTTCGGTTAACAGAGATTTTACTATATGCATATTAAATAAATGATGTCTTTTATGAACAAATAACTAAGTACATAATTTAATTACATGTACTCAAGAAACATTCTGTATAATTATTTAATAAAAAAATAACGAACATCATAACTAACACAATAATATATTTTTTACAACATGCTAATTTCATCTTCTCTATTTTATAGTAGGTAGTTACATATGTAAATATTAGTTATTTTGAATATATATTTGATATTCCAAAACTGTTAGTGAAATTGACCACCAAGGATATTTATCAAACACTATGGTAAAGCATTGTGGTATTTCAAAAGGTTATACAACAGTTTATTAACACAGAACTACTTAACATTTGGAAACTTTTTTAACAATGTATTAAGTTGTTTATGTGACAATTCCTTTTCTCCGGGGATTAATACACCTTTTGCTTCTTTTTGCTGCTTGATTTTCTTTGTATCTAAATGGCCTTTGTAACATTTTTGGAAAGATTCAATTTCCTTTGAACAGACCGATTGATTAAATTCATTTTCTTTAAAACATGAAAACATTACGGACATTTCGTAAATACAACATACATCGGAAGTCTTTCCACCTTTTCCCGAAACGGCACTTCTCAGCTTTAAGGGTAAAATTTCTTTGAATGGTACTGGCTCCTTGGGAATTGGTCTGGCTACAAAAAGGCTAGTAAATATTTTCATATTAGCTGAAACTTCTTCTAATTGTAAAAATAATATTAACTGGAAATAATATTTCTTAAAAAATATTAATTAATCACTAAAAAATAAATTTATAACCAATATTTTTTTTAAGGTTAAATGTTGAAATGTCATAGAAGAATGCTTCTGTAATATTAAGGTAAACAGCCAGCCAGGAATTTGTATGTCATCAAAAGACGAAACTAGGTCTGTTCGTACAGGAATCAGAAACTATCACTGACTATCAGCAACTGCACGACGCATGCGTGTTTCAATTGTGCGAACGCTAATATTGAAACACGCATGCGTCGTGCAGTTGCTGATAGTCAGTGATAGTTTCTGATTCCTGTACGAACAGACCTATAATTCGCACACTTGATCCAACGTTGCCAATTGTACGGGTAACATTCAATGCGCGGTAAATTTAAAAAAGTCGATGCATTGTGCCAGCACACAATGTGACACAATCATAACATAATGATTAGTAATATATTAATTTAATCATTAAAGGTAGTCAGTAACTGCGTGCGTCATACATATTATATTTTCAAGTTTAATTTATGTCTTACTAATATACATACATGATAAAGCTCAAGCTAAAATAAGTTTATTCAAGTGTTTAAGCTATTAGGTCAGGATCCCGCGTATGAAAAAAAAATTGATTAATAGCAAGCTGAAAATTTGTTAATAGGTTAAGGGTGTCTAGTCGGACAAACTTTGATATATGGGAACACTGGAAATTTTAATTGTGGAACAGGTTGTTATGTAATATACTTGATAGACTGACAATTAAATGTGGATTCGGTTAAACAACTTTATTTAATGTACATTACCCATACAGTGCCACAATTAACTTTATATAGTCTAGTCGGATACAATACGTATGTTCCCTAACCACTAGCTTGGATAACTGACTTCGAAAATGACACACACTGTCAGTCCTGCTAAGTGTTACCCATCATTTCCATCTGTAACTAACTTAACACTAACAGATATACAACATTTCCTTCCCTACTAAACTAAAGGTCTAATCTAACACGTTTTTTGCCTATCCTGGAACTACGTCTCAGGGACGTTTCAGTTCCAGGTGAATTTACTGCGCAGTCACCACTAACTGCTTGTGACAGGCTACTACTAGGGTGTGCCTCTGTTTGGATGGATGGAGATTTTACCTGTATCAAATTTCCTTTGTCTTGTTCATCCGAATTTGGAGTTTTAGCTATAGGAACCATGTCATTGCCTACATTTGCATGTGATACTGGTAAAAGCTCCGTACATTTTTCAACATCCAAGTTTACACGTGTGTTAGTTAATTTTCTTAAATTATTCACATGTTTATACATAATTTTATCATCTACCTTTACAAAATATGTAGTTGCACTTACACATCTTACAATAACCCCTTCTACCCATTTGTCCTGAACATATGGACCTAATTTGCCCACTAACACTTTTTCACCTGTAGTAAAGACATCTGGTTTTACATAGTCAACATTTTTGTTGAACATAACTTTCCCTTCCTTTCTGGGTTTTAAAAGGTCAATTCTGGTTCTAGGTTTAACTTTGAAAACCATTTCATTGGGACTTAACCCAGTACTAGCACTTGGTGTATTTCTATACTTAAATAGGAAATTTACCACTTGCTGCTCCATAGTGAGCTCCGACTGTTGAATGGAACATTTTTCCAATGCAGCTTTGACTGTTTGAACATGTCTCTCTGCACACCCATTTGACTGAGGGTGATATGGTGGACTTTTTAGAATGGTTATTCCATTGTTTTGACAAAATCTTGTAAATTCAGTAGCGTTAAACGGTGGACCATTATCACTCACCAGCATAACTGGCAGACCCATCAAAGAGAAAGTTACCTTCAACTTGTCTAAGGTGTGTAATACTGAAGTACCCTTTTTCATAACATGTATATCAACCCACTTTGATTTAGAGTCTACAATAATTAAAAATGTACAATTGTTTTTATAAAAAAAATCAACATGTATTCGTTCAAATACATTTTCAGTTTTAGGCCAAGACACTAAAGCTTTTTCAGAATTATTTTGCGTTATCTGACATACCTGACAACTATTGATCATTGTCTCAATATCCTGTTGCAACCCCGGCCACCACACTACTGCTCTAGCTAACATTTTAGACCGTACGATACCTATATGTCCTTCATGAATTAATTCCAAAATACTTTCACGTAATACAGTGGGGATTACCACCCTTATACCTACCATCAAACATTGACTTTCAATAGAAAGTTCATTTCTTTTCAAGAAATATGGTTTAAGTTCACCATCTCCACATTTATTTGGCCAACCTGTTTTTACAAAATCCATCACCTGTAACAAAATACCATCTTTTGATGAGACTTTAGCTACATCCTCATATGAAATAGGTAAATCCTCTGTTAAATTAAATGAATTAATTGAACTATCAATACCAGTTACGTCACTCAAAGGTAATCGTGATAACATGTCTGCCTCATACATCTTTGACCCCTTTCTATATTCTATAGTATAGCTATAGGCTGATAAAATGACATTCCATCTAGTAATCCGTGAAGCAGACAATACTGAAATATTGCGATCTGGGTTAAAAAGTATTTTTAACGGTTGATGGTCTGAGACCAAAATAAAAGATCTACCATAAATAAATTTATGAAATTTTTTAACGCAAAAGATAATAGCCAAGGCTTCACGTTCTAATTGTGAATAGTTTTTTTCAGCCTTACTGAGGGAACCTGAAACAAAAAATATTGGCTTCTCCTGACCGTTACTTTCTCTATGACTCAACACACCTCCCACTCCATAAGCACTTGCATCACATGCTATCACTATGGTTTTATTTGTATCATAATGTGCGAGGACATCATTTTCACAAATTAATCTTTTACTTTTTTCAAATGCTTCAATACACTCCTTATTTAATGAAAATTCTTGACCTCTCTCCAAAAGTTTATACAAGGGCCTTAACTGACTTGATAACATAGGTACAAATTTACTATAAAAATTTATTAGACCCAAATATGAACGTAACTGTGTCAAATCTCTGGGTTCTGGAGCATCTACAATGGCCCTTAACTTTTCTTTAGTAGGATGTATACCATCTTTATCTATTAAATGTCCTAAATACTCAACCTGATTTTCAAAAAATCTACACTTGTCTACATTTAGTTTTACATTAAACTCAGATAATTTACTTAATACTTTACCTAAAATTTCCTTTGCATGTTCCAAAGAACTACCAGCAATCAAAACATCATCCAAGTACACACTAACACCTTGTATACCACAGAGAATTTGGTCTATAACAGATTGAAACAAAGCTGGTGCACATGCAATTCCATATGTAAGCCTAGTATACCTAAACATACCCATGTGAGTGTTAATGGTAAGATATTTTTGAGAATCTGAATGCACCTGAAGTTGTTGGTATGCTCCAGACATATCTAAAACACAAAAAATCTTTCCACCTGCTAAACTCGCAAAAATGTCTGCTGGTATAGGAAGAGGATATTGATTTACATTCAAGACCTTATTTACAGTGACTCGAAAATCCACGCAGATTCTAACATCATTTCCACATTTTTTTGGGACTATTACTATGGGCGAGGCCCATTCTGAAAAACTAACTGGTTTTAGAATCCCAACTTTAATCATTTGGCCCAACTTTTCCTCTACTTTGTGTTTTAATGCATATGGCATCGAATAAGGTTTTCTAAAAATAGGCATAGCATCTTTTTTAATACTAAAATTAATTTTAAATTTCTTAATAGGGTTACACAAATTATTGTCAAACACTACTGGAAATTTGAGTTTCAACTCACTGACAGTATTTGAGCCTTGAAGGAAATTTACAAATCCAGATGAAAACTTCTGTTGCCACCCAGGAAACAGGACATTGAGCCAATTTCTACCCAATAAGGGGGTAAACTGCTTTGGAGATTCTATTACTGTTAGTGGCAATATAAACTTATTATTATCTAATTCAACCTTGACATTACATTCTCCGATAGCTTTAATACCTTGCCCTGAAACCACATTTAACTTATAACTTACAGGACTTAATTTTACCTGATTACCGAACATTATTTTGTAACCATCTGCAGATATTACTGACTTACAAGCTCCAGTATCAACCTCAAAATCAATATATAACTCACCATTTAATAATAGTTTTAATTTGTGTGGCGCCGCTGAAGCTTCATCTTTTAACATATTCAACTTCCACAAATCTTCATTGAGTTCGTTACACTGAAACACGCTGTCACTTTCACTTTCTTCTACAACCCCTATGGTAGATGAATTTTTCTTGTTTGGACATAATCTCTTAACATGTCCCACCTAGACGCTGGACAATCTCCTTTCTCATGCTTCCTTCCACACTTAGGACATTTTACCTTATCACTGCTAGACTGCTGGAAGCCAGATTTTTTTAAGCTATTGACATTACTGCTTGTGTCCGCTAAACTCCTAACCTGTTTTTGGGCTACTTCCGATGCTTGGGCTATCTGACATGCATTAGCAAATGTCAGACCTGCTTCCGCAAGCAATTTTTTTTGAATACCTTCATCCATCATGCCACAAACAAACCTGTCTCTCAGTGCATCCTCTAAAAATTGCCCAAAATTACATGTGCTGGATAACTTCTTCAGTTCCACCATGTAATCACTAACTGACTGATTCACTTTTTGTTGGCAGTTATAAAACACAAATCTCTCATAAATTTCTGACACAGGTGGCGCATAATGAAGAATTAACTTGCTTTTTATTTCAGCATATGTTAATTCTGTTGGTTTTTTTGGGGCCACCAGATTTTTGAGAGTCTGATAAACCATAGGACCTGCAAGTGTAATGAACAGGGAAATCTTCATATTTTCATCTACCTTATTGACTATGAATAGGTGCTCTAGTCGTTCTAAATACGAATTGAAATCTTCCCCACCTGTTTCATTAAACTGCTCAATGTTTCCTACTAATGCCATGACTTTTTCCTTGGACATCAACAAAAAAAAAACAAGGTTACGTCACCCTAACCTTACTGTTACAGACCGAAGCTCTCTTTCCTTGTCTAAGGACCGAGTCACACCACGATCACTTGCCACTGTCACTGATCGCTGACAAACTGTACTGTGATTTGGTTATCCTGCCAACTGCGACCATAACCTTAAAACGAGCACATGTGACATGTGAAAACTTTTAAGTTGTTTAAGACCGACCTCGTCGCCAAATGTTATGTAATATACTTGATAGACTGACAATTAAATGTGGATTCGGTTAAACAACTTTATTTAATGTACATTACCCATACAGTGCCACAATTAACTTTATATAGTCTAGTCGGATACAATACGTATGTTCCCTAACCACTAGCTTGGATAACTGACTTCGAAAATGACACACACTGTCAGTCCTGCTAAGTGTTACCCATCATTTCCATCTGTAACTAACTTAACACTAACAGATATACAACACAGGTTAAAAATTTGGAACGGTCAGACCACGAAAACGTCACATGTATTTTGTCCAAAAGAACTTCCATTTGATTTGTTACCCTTTCATGCAAAAATCAGACTGCTATTTATCACCTGCCATAATTCCTGTCATTTGACATATTCTACGTGTTCCACTCATTTATAATTCTCATTTGGTGATAAATAGCAACCTGATTTTTGCACGAGAGTTTAATGAAAGGGTAACAATTCAATTGAAAGTTCTGTCGGACAAAATACATGTGACGTTTTCGTGGTCTGACAGTTCCAAATTTTTAACCTGTTCCACAATTAAAACCCCTTTTCCTATATATCAAAGTTTGTCCGACTAGACACCCTTAAAGCTATTAACAAATTTTCAGCTTGCTTAATCAACTGTTTTTTCATACGCTGGAGCCAGACCTATATACATATATGTACAAGAACTGCAAGAAATTTTGTGAAAGTGGCTTACGAAAAAAAAAAAAAACAAACAGATCGCTTCGTGGCGGCAATTAAGATTGCTTCGTAGGGGTAACTTCAGACATGGCCTGTTCTGTTAAGCCATAACAGAGGGTTACTTTAAATTGTCGGCTCGAGTGGGGAAAGAATTTGGTAAGATACTGGGTGCTATGTAAATACCAGGTAAATTCAGAACCAAGTACTAACGTTTATTACAGGAGTGAAATGGAAAGAATAAGCTAAAGATAGCCTAACTCAGCGACCTTTAATATATTACTCAGACACATTTTTGTTGTTTATTTAGCATTTGCCTCTAAATCACCGCCTTTGAAATCAATAGGCAGTGATGTGTTGTTGCCATATCAATTTCTAAAAGTAAAAGTTGATATAAAAATAGTGTTTTTCAAACTAAGCAAAACGAACATATATAGTCGTACCGAATTTATTTTGCAAACATGAAGTTGGTCAAGTGCAATCAATTACACAGTTTAAAAAAATACCTCTAATACAAAGTATAACAATACTTGAATATATGCTATACAGGGTGTTATAACAGAAAAAAATAATAAGCAGTAGAATATGATCGCCGTTTACAATTAAAAGAAAATATGATTTAAAAATTGTGGCCTATGGAAAGTTTTTGTTATCAATGGGTTAAAGTGTTTTTCACTCAATAATATGTAGTATGTGTAATAATATGTGTAGAGCACCAATTCAAGTTAAACTTGTTATTGATTTTTGTGTTTGTTATTGTTTTGTATTTTTTATGACTCTGTAAGCATTGTCTATAAAATTGTACAATTCTCCATGATAATAATGCATATTTCTATTCTAAGTTGTCTATTTCTTAAACCAAAGCATTGATTATTACTACGAAATATTATTTTGTAGAAGTTGTCAAACAAATAAAATATTTGGGAATTATTATTGATAATTTATTTATCAACATTAAAAACGATTTATTGATTACAGTTCATTTATTTAATGGAAATTAAGGTAATAATAATAATAATAATGTTTATTCAACACAAATATAACAATATACATAAAATAATAAACTATAAAATCTTCATGCGACTAAAAACATATCAAAGTGTAGATATAGTTAATAAGAATAAATATAGGAAGCCACAAGAAAATAAATTTGCACGTAGCTATAGCCCAAAGTAACTCCTGTTGTTTATCCAAATCTTCACTAGTCAAAAGCCTTTAAAGTAAAGTTCCAGCAGTTTTTCCTTTTTCTACATATATAAAATAGCTGGTGTTTGTTCCTAAAAACAAATACATAAATAAAAATTTTACGTTGTGTACCATAAAAATCATACAAATGTGGAAAGTACCACAAAAGTACAGTACACACTTGATACTCCTACATGCTCGGTAGTCTGACCTTTTGGTCCCATACCTGTCGGACTATCAAGGGACAACTGTATTTTAATATTAGGACAGTTATACCTATAAGGTTTAGGTTAGTTTAGTTAGTTTTATATAAGGGCAGTTGCCATAATAAGCCACAACAAAAAGGTATTAAAAGAAAAAGCTATAGACCTGAAATGGGAAGCTACTATGTTTAGTTTATATATAAATGAAAGTAAAACAAAATATATAGAGTGCACAAAGTAAAATCAACATGAACATCTGAAGGTAGAAAACCATACCTACGAATATGCCTCCCATTTTCACTACCCAGACTCAATAATAAATGACAACAACGCCAGTCAAGAAAAGCATGGATTCTTAGCAGCAATAATGATTTTATGCATACAAAGACTTGGCGAAAAGTAAGTTACTAAGTCTAACGTTAGAATCTACAAAACAAATCTACACATTGCAGTGATGGTTTGTGGAGAATTAAAATGAACACGAGCTGGATAATACTAATGCAGAGCGCAGATATTGTTAGAATTGTAAAATCTCAAAGACTAAATTGGCTTGATCACTCAGAAAGAATGCCAGATAATCGAGCTGTACAAGTAATCCAGAGATGGAAGCCCCAAGGAAATAGAACAAGAGGAAGGGCCCATAAAAGATGGATAGACGATATAGAGGGGGATCTTAAAACCATGAACATCAGAAAAGTATCTGGCAGGGCAGAATGTTGTTAAGCACACCAAGACTCACAAAGGGTTGTAGCATCATTAGAAAAAGATTGAAGGACAGTTTAGGCTATATGCATTAAAACATGGTGAGCTTTGCTTTGCATCTAACCATATTGTAATAAACTATATCTTAATATCTTATACTTACATAGTCGAGAGAAGTCTCTTCATTATTTTCTTTACATTTACTTCTTTCATCAGCTCTTCTCTTGCATTCTAAATCACCTTTTCTTTTTATTGCCTGCTTTGGTAACCCATGTTTTAGTTTGGAATATCTTTTTAAAGTGGCTGGCTTTCCTAATAATTTAGTTTGAATTATTACTTAGGTACATCTTTATTATTGTAGACATTTTTTAAAAACCTTATTAATTGAATTACTTACCACTTTTATACAATGTTTATTTCATATTTTAATTTTAGTTCTGTTCTCCTTATGGCTTTTACATATCCATTAATCAATCCATTGTTCTCGACTTTGTTTTGTTCAGTTTTGTTCATAACTTCATAACTATTTAAATTTATATTTAAAAGATAATCTGTCAATTGTCAAATTGGTGTCAAATATTGAGATTTTAGTGACTTGGCAACGTTGGATCAAGTGTGCGAATTAAGGTTTCGTATCAAAAGTACCCTCTCGGACTGTGCCATAGCCACCTTTACTTAACAAGCCATGAAGTTGAAACTTGGCAACATCTATTGGTAGACCGATTAATTCTGACAGTTCTCATTTTTTTTAAATAATTTTCACTGTATTTACAGAGAAACTGAAATATTTTACAATATTTCGTGCTCCAAATTATAAAGAACATTAAAAGGTATGTTATTAAGATGATTTTAGTTCAATATAATATATTTTATATAAACTTGCGTGCATATAGAAATCCGTTCACTTAAAATTTTTGTCATTTTTAATGTCTTATATTTTCTAAACTTGTTGGCAGATTTAAGTGATTTTTTTAATATGTTATAGCCTAATTCTTTAACAATACCGCTGTAATATTATTGTTGCTAACCAGTTAAATTTTTATGGTGTACCGGTCATTTATAAAATACTGAAATTAATACCCAACTATCGACTCCGGTTTTCTTAACATTCTGTTTTTTTTTTATTAATTCGCTTATGTTTAAAAACTAGATTTGTTATTTATCAATTCAGGGTGTTTCCAAATAAGTGCGACAAACTTTAAGGGGAAAGGAACAAAATGCAAAATTTTGACGCCTGTATTTTAAATGTAATCATTTTTTTCGAAATCTGAGAAAACTAATAAGTATTTTTGAAAAATTTAAACGCAGAATAAAAGATTACTTTAGGTTTGTTCCAACACGACCGAGAACCGTCACGAAACGGTAACGCTCCTGCGCAGTAAACAAAATCCGTTCCAACAAAAATATGATCGTCATCGGATCGTCCATCCCACTGTTCCAACAAGAATTGTGATCTTTTAGTGACGGTTTCGTGATGATCATTTCAGTAATCGGGAAATAGGGTTTTTCATTGATTGTCATTTGTTTCGAGCTTTTGTCATGTGTCACCTAATATTAATATATCAAGGGCATACGTCTTTAGCTTTTATCATTGGATATACCAACAACAAAATAGATATTGATAGATAAATCAGTTATCAGTCAGGTAACCGTTCCAACATCGGTTTCTAAATTACCGTCATGGGACGATAACTGGGCGATACAATTACGAACATGCGCACAACAAACGGTACAAGTAGTTTCGTGACGGTTTCTGGACCGTCCAAAAGTTCATGTTGGAACAAACCTTTTATTACCGAGGGCCAAAAGTCCCTCAGAATGAATAAAAAGTTTTGTTTAATGACATATTTGAAACTAAAAATCACACTAAATTTTCCCAGTTTTTCACCCCTGTAACTTATTAAAATAAACATAGAAGTTTTCAGGGACTTTGGGCCCTTGGTCCTAACGTAATCTTTCACTCTGCGTTTAAATTTTTGAAAAATACTTATTAGTTTTCTTAGGATTCGAAAAAAATGAATCCCGTTTATATTCTTGTTATTGGTTTTTTTTTTGTATAATAAACGTCAGTACCGGCACTAGGGTATGAGGCGCCCGCCTGAAAAACTAGCATAGACGCCCTTCGGTTCCTTTTAAATTAATATTTTATATCGCAGCAGCGGAAAAAATCTCATTTTGGCGCCCCCAAACAGGGGCGCCCGCCTGCAGTGCATCCCTTGCAGGCCCGTTATCGCCGGCCCTGATAAACGTTACTTATAAGGAATTACTTTTAATACTATTTTTTACAAACTTCCAATTAATAATATTTTCTTGTTTGACTCAAAAAATACTATAAATTTTACCAGAATTTGTACTTTAAAGTCGTAGTTTCGAAAGCGGTAGTCCGAAAGTCAGACTACGGACGTCATCAATTGCGACGTTGCCTTTGTCTCTTCATGGCTTGTAAAGTAAAGGTGGCTATGACTGTGCTCTCGGCCCTTTATTTGACAGCTCGACAGTGTTGCCAGATTTAATACGACGCGCGGTAGTTCAAAAGTTCAAATAAAAATGACCATGATCAGAGCCACCTTTACTTAACAAGCCATCATCATTCTCTTTGCCATATCCCTATGCGGGGTCGGCTTCTCTAATTGCATTTCTCCATACAATTCTATCTTGAGTCATATCAATATTAATCCCCTTTACCAACATGTCCTGCCTAATCGTCTCCCCCCACGTCCTCTTTGGTCTTCCTCTCCTACTCCTTCCAGGAATCTGCACTTCAGCAATTCTTCGTATTGGGTGATTAGCATCTCGACGTTGAACATGACCAAACCATCTCAACCTTGTATATTTGCTGGTTCGGTTTAGGATTTATTAATGGATTTGGATTACTTTCACATATTTATTTTTAATTAAAAGTGCAATCAACTGAAATCTTATACTATCTGACCTGAAGTGACCTCGCTTGTCAACCCATAGGACATGACAGGAGTACATAGACACAGAACTATCACTAGGCGCACTAGACTGACTAGTTACCCTGACATCCCCTTTCTTCAATAAAGCTAAAACAGAATTTACAATTACAGATCCAACCTCTGAGGACATTTAATTTTCCTTCCATAGGAATTAACCAAATGACTTGTACCAGTTTCATAAACTAAACTGTTATCTTCAGAGTATAATGGGATTTATCTCATTATTTAGATATTTTAGAAATCCTTAAATTACCTTAAAGTATTCGTTAGATATTTATTTATAAAACAATTAAACATTACGCATATTAGTTATAGTAATTGCAAAGTAGAACACCTTAGTTAAAGTCCACGTTTTGCTTAGATCAACAAGGTCGATTATTCATTTTGACACACCAACGAGAATATATACAAACATATTTACAAAACGAAGTATTTGATAAATATGGGAACACGATCAGATTTGAGTGATTAGTGGGTCAGTCGAATTAGTTAGTTAGGCTTGGGAGGTTGCTGCCGTTAGAGCAGAATAATGTCACCTATCAACTGAATACATTTATATGGTATTACTTCAATCAAATAAAGTAGTTATGAGTACATAGTGCCTTCCTGTTAATCAATCCTCCATTACCACCATATGGCGATCCTGCCATTATATATTAGCATACCCATTTCGTGGTTAGAAACTAACTGGATCTCACCTAGACTGAGTATATCAGATCAGACAGGAATTTAGGGATGCAAGATGTAGAAGTTTTTTTGTAAGCGCACAACTATCCATTTTGTCTTTTTGGAACTAACCTTCTCACGACTAAGGACGTGCAAAAGGACCGGAAGCAAATTCAAGGGTATACAGTTGCGAAAAACTACCCACCAAGTAGGTAGGGGTTAGAAAATGAAGAATTTTTAAAGTAAATGATAGATATAAATGAAGAATTATGAAAATAATACAAATATAAGAAGGAAGATATATATATGAAATATAAAGTAAATGATAAAGAAATAATGAAGAAATGTGAAGAATAAGAAGATTTTTGTTTAATAATACACGATGAAGAAAGTACTAATTATAAAGAAAATGAAGAAATATGTAATTATTGTGAAGTTCCAGACAAGAAGAAGAAGAAGAAGAAGAAAGAGATAATTTCTAATAGAAGAATATTAAAAATTAAAGAACGTCAAAAGCTTTGTCTTAAGGGTCTAGTAAAGAAGTAGAATTTACAATATTAAAAAAACGAGCCTGTACCGCCATTAAGAAGAACAATAAAATACACTTTCTTCAAATGAACTTTTTTATCCGATGCCTAGATTTTGTGTCATTTTGGAACTACTAATGAAATAAAAAATTTTAGTAGTTCCAAAATGACACAAAATCTAGGCATCGGATAAAAAAGTTCATTTGAAGAAAGTGTATTTTTTTGTTCTTCTTAATGGCGGTACAGGCTCGTTTTTTAATATTACATTAGAAACAAACTTTACAAGCGATGTAAAACCATCTTTGGTTGCAATCATGATACTATAAATAAAGTTTTTTTTTGGTTTATTGGCTTTGGGAAGAACCCGTTTTGCCACGAAAATTTATAACATTTAAAAGACTATACATATAACTGAACACAATTTGGTACAAATACAATTTTTACAAATCTGTACATATAAATACAGTAACTGAATACATTTATTTGGTACAAATACAGTTTTTACAAATCTATACATATATATTTAATACCTAACTGAATAAAATTTGGATTGGTTGATACAGACCTAAAAGTTGAGGAAATTATAAGCGTCTCCTCGTACGACCTAAAAAGTTACAAAAAATAGCTCTTACTTCGGGATTATGGATGCACTCCAGCATAATGGAAAGATAATTTTGAGGAAACGGGATTTTTAGTTTCGTTAGTTCCGTAATAAGGTAAGAGGTGGCATTAGAATTATGACTGCATTGAAAAATCCAGTGATTAAAGTCGTCAAAACTGTCACTGCAGTCACAGAGGGGGGATGTGGCCAATTTCATCTTATAAAGCTTAGAGTTGACTGCTCCGTGTCCAAAGAGGCACCTAATGTATTTGGTGTTAATTTTTCTATTGGGATGGCTTCTTTTAGCAAGCTTTGTAGAAGGAAGTGTTGGAAAAAGCGTGCAGTACTGAAATGCATTGTTAGATCTAATTGTTGTCCATTTGTCTGCCCATTTAGTTCTTAAGTTTTGCTTACATATAGATAATGCGTCTTGTAGCGTTAATTCGGGGGCTTGTTTACCATCAGTGATAGCTCTTTTTGCCAGTTTGTCAGCTGTTTCGTTTCCCGTTATGGACGAATGCCCTTTGGCCCATATGAAGAATGTATTTATCTGTTTATAATCTAAGGCTCTTAAGGTTGTCAAAATTTCCACGATTATTGAGTTATTGTATATGGAGGTAACCGGGTACACCAGAGCTGATAAAACAGATTTCGAATCCGATATTATAGCCAAGTTTGACAAGGGTAGCAGTGAATTGTTTGCCCAATCCAAAGCCTTAAATATAGCAAGTGCCTCTGCTGTAAAGATTGTAGAGTTTTTGTTTAGTTTAAACAACAAACTTTCGTTTGAGTTTTCCCTGTACACTGCACATCTTGTTCCAGTAGGGGATTTGGATCCGTCTGTAAAAAATTTATGTACATTACCTAATTTCTCTAATTCCATTTGCATAGATATGTTATTAATTGCTGGGTTACCATTATATTCTGGAAAAATAATATTTGGTTGTGTAAGACATACAGGGTGTCCCGGAAAATAGTGCGTTCCTTTAAGGTATGGAGAGAATACACAATTTGGAACAAAAAAGTCCTATACCATTTTTTTCTAAAGTTAGCCGTTTCCAAAAAAAAGTTAACATTGTTTTCCATATACCTGTATTTTAATGTTTGGAAATTTTAATAAACTGGCAACATCGAACGCACTACGGAATAATAACATAATAAAAACTCGTTTGTGATTGTGATTAACAGTATTTAAAATAATCCAACCTAATAGTAGGTAATACTTATGTATTTACGATTTGTTTACTAAAATTATTTTCTTTTGAAATGTATTGAAATACCTATTGCATAATTTTAAACGAATTACACATCTTTTAACATAAAAACACGTCTTTTAACTAAACTAGTATTATGTATTTAGTAAGGTTTAAATGGGTTGAATGCTGAGTACTGCTGAGGGCTTTAACTGAATTACATAGTTTTAATAGTTTACAGTGGAACTTAAATACACCAGATAATGTCTCAGTAATTTGTTTACTTGTGAACTGAAATAACTAAGTTGTACTTACTTGAAAATAATTATTATACCGAATAGATGTTTCAAGTAACCTTTCACAAACACCATTCATAGGTAATAACATAATAGGTAATACACTCACTATTCGAAAACATTTTCGCATTGACACTAAACACTAAACAGGATTCTTTAAAACTATCTGTTGTATCTTAGTATCTTCTATCTATTTACATGGGACTGTCTATGCTTAAATTTGCGTACCGCACATAGTTGTCAGATTTAAATTTACATACCAAAATACATTTTAATTTTTTGGTCAAACGGTTGCATTTAGAAAAAAATGTTATAAGAGTTTTTTGTTCTACATGGTGCCTTCTACCTATACCTTCAAGGAACGCACTATTTTCCGGGACACCCTGTATATCGAATTTAGCCGTGAAGAACGGCAAACCAGAATCATCACGTAGTTCGATGTTTGAGACTGTTGCAAATGCATCAGCTAGAGGGGGACAGTTTCTGTTGTGCCAGTATTTATTAGTGTAGCTATATGCAGTTAAGATGCCTAAATTTTTAATAAGGTCGTTGTGTGTAAATCGTTTTTGTTTAACGACGAATTTTTCAGCTAGTAACTGTCGTCGAAGTTGCATGGGGGGTTCGCCACACTCTGCAAGGAGAGCAGCTGTGGGAGTGGATTTAAATGCACCAAGAACAATGCGTAGAGCCTTGAACTGTACCCTATCTATTTGTGAAAGTCTGGAATTAGTGGCTGATCCATACAAGAATCAACCATAATCTAGGATAGATCGAGTGTACGCTCGGTAGAAAATCAAGTTAATGTTAGGGTCAGCGCCCCAATGATATCTGTTAATTGCTCTTAGGATATTAAGACCTTTTTCACTTTTCTTAATGCATCTTGATATGTGATCAGACCAGGTCAGTTTGCATTCAAATGTGATACCCAAATATGTGTATGTTTTGCAAACAGGTATAGTGTGATTTTGAATTGTAAGGCTATTAAGTTCTGGCAATTGGTGTCTGGTAAAAAATACAATAGCAGATTTATGAGGTGATATTTCAAATCCCTGTTCAGGAAAGTATTTAAAGCAGCAATGCACTATATACTTAAGATTACTAACACATTGAGAATAGTTTTTATGAGTAGTGTATATAGAAAAATCGTCAGCATATTGTAAAATTCTTGCGTTCATACCAAGGTTGTGAACATCGAGGGTATAGATATTAAATAAAAGCGGGCTCAACACCGACCCCTGTGGCAGACCAGAGTTAACCTCTCTAGGACCTAGAGTATTTGTATTGCATTTTATAAAGATCTGTCGTCTGAGGAACATATTAATAAGAACAAATGCAAATTGTGGTGGTATATGGATGTATGTTAACTTTTCATATAAACAATCCAACAGCACGCTTTCATAAGCACTAGAGATATCTAAAAATAAGGCAGCTGAATAATGGTTTTCTGAAAAAGCCAACTGAATTTCCGTTGCAAGATTGGCTGCACAGTCGAGAGTACCTTTACCTCGCCGAAAACCAAACTGGGATTGGGGGAGGATGTTATTATTTTCTAACCAACATTCTAATCTGAGTTTGATAATTCTTTCCAAAGTTTTTAATATACAAGACATTAGAGAAATGGGTCGCAGAGCTTTGTTGTCACTGACCTTAGGAATAGGAATAATTAGACACTGTTTTAGTGAGGGGTAATCCGTATCTCCTGAAAGTATATTGTTATATATTTTGCAAAGAAAGTGTTTCGCCGAGTCAGGGAGCTTTTTAATCATCATGTAATTGATGCCATCTAAGCCTGGAGCAGTAAGTTTTGACGATTTGATATTAAGTTCTAACTCTCTTAGTGTAACTGGGGCTAGAAGAGAATGATCATGATTACTGGTGGGTGTGTAGTGAATGTAAGGACTAACAAAACTTGGAGCTAATTTATGAAAAAGTATTTCCGCCTCATCTTCTTCACATGGTTGGATATCATTTTTCTTCTTTTGAAATCTATTAATCCGGCGCCAAATTTCCGAGGGATTTGAATTCCTATTAAGTTGAGTACAATAGTCTGCCCAAGCCTGTTTGGCTTTCAATTTGAAGGTTCTTTTGCAGAGCGCATCTATTTTTTTTACATTGATATAATTTGAAGTTATCATATTGCGCTTGTACGTTTTGTAAGCTTCCTTCCTTTGGGTAACTAACTGTTGACATTCCTCATCCCACCAAGGGGGATGAGGAGCCTTTTTAGGAGAGAAGGGGTAAGTTTTTTTAAGAGCTGAATCCGCCGAGGATGTCATTGAATTGGTGATAAAGTTAATCATTTCGTTAGTATTGTTGAAAAGCGGAATCTCGGAGAAATCTTTATCAATTTTTGTTTGAAACAATGCCCAATCAGCTTCTCGCATTCGCATAGACCATTTATGAATGGGGGTAATATTAATATTATCAATTCTGAGTTGTTGTAACACAAATGTGATAGCATAATGGTCAGAGCCATACGTATCTGCTTTAACAGACCAAGAGAATTGTGAGCTAAAGTTGGACGAAATGAGGGTAAGATCAACACATGATGGAGGAGAGCCAGGGGCAGATACTCTGGTAGGAGATCCGTCATTTGCAATGATAAAGTTGTCGAAGTATTCTAAAGCTTCCATGAGTATGTTACCGCTATGATCATTGTTTATAGAGCCCCAGGCTCCATGATTGGCGTTAAAGTCGCCACCAGTAATAAAATTATGCGGAATTTGTTGAAAAAGAGAAACATAGTCGTTCACTGTGACTGCAATGCTACCTGGACGATAAATACTAACCACAGATATTTTGGTGCCATTGACATCAATATCAATGCCACAAACTTCAATATTTTTATTAAATGTTTGGTTGAATACTATATTATTGTATTTAATATTATTAGAGATAATTATGCTAACACCTCCACCTCGTTTATTACGTCTATCTTTTCTAATAATATTAAATCCCTGTAAGGACATTTCATACTTAGGTTTGTACCAAGTTCAAAGTGTTTGTATCAAAGTGTTCTTCTGTAAAAAGTTGCGTAATAGAGTTTTTATTAGAGTACGCTGATCTAGCGTTCCACTGGACAATTTTTAAACCGGCCATATCAGGTAAAGAAATGTTTAATCACGCTGTTAATTATATTTTCTACATCTTGTATAGAGGGAACTGAACTATTAATCGCAGGGTTTCGAGCAGGAATGTCTGAAAAGAAATTATTGATTGAATCCTTCAAAGTAGTAGCGAATTCATTTTTAAGATGTTCATCGTTATTTTTAGATACATTTTTATTATAGTTTCCGAACTGGAATACGGGGCTAGCACAAAAGCTAAATTCGCTTGGAGCGGTAATAAGCGTAGGAGACGATGGGTGTATTTTTCGTTTTTTTCTAGTAGAAGCTGCAGTATTTGAAATGTTTGCAATGGAAGGCAAATGTTTTGATGAGCTTTGAGCAATATTGGAATAGGTATTTGGCCTGGAAACTAATGAAGGGAATTCAGTAGTGGATGACAGTAACGGAGCAAATCTGTTTTTTTGAACAATACTAGTGTAGGCAGGATTGTCAATAACTTTTTCGGCCTCTTTGAAAGAAATATTAAGGTGTGCCATTGCTTCCTTAGTTCGTTTTTGTTTTTTATACTCTGAACAATCTCGATTTGTCGAGTTGTGTGAATTAGAGTTACAAAAAATGCAGAAGTTATCACATTGAGTGCATTCGTTATCATTTTCTTTGCCGCAGTTTCGGCATTTCTTTTTTCCTTTACATTGAGATGCAGAGTGACCGTAACGAAGACAATTGTAACACTGCATAACAGGATGAACGTACGTGTCTACATGACATCTCACTTTATTTATATAAATAAATTGGGGAATTTTGTTCCCTGCAAATGTGACAATTATCATTTGACGGGGGATTTTTTCAATCACTCCGTCTTTTATTACTTTTCGAAACATTCTTTGAACCTTACGAACAGAACACTCTGATTTTATAACTTTAACAAGATCATTTTCAGTCAGATATGTATCGACCGATCTCACAATACCTTTTTTTTTCAGTTAAATGTGAGGGGATATAAGCTATCAGTTTATTGTCTTTGAATACCGAATTTGCCACTAATTTGTTCGCAACTAACCCTGAATTAACTTCAATTTTAAGTCTGTTACGACCCACGCTACTAATTTCTAAGATCGATTTTTCGTATTCCGAAAGTGCTAACAGTTTTTCACCAAGTCTCATTGGATGCAATCTTCCCACATTCAAAACTTCGTGTTCCACAAAAATTAAGTACGGACCTGTATCTCTTGACGTAAATCGATTATTAATGGAAATATCGCGTTTGAAAGACTGGTTTGGCTGGTCTAAATTACTTGCTGTTGTTGTTAATGAGCTTTTATTGTTATCATTATCTGCTGGAAAAACTTGATTTTTGTCCCCTGTTGCAATATTATTCTTATCGGCTTCTGTAAATCCACGAAATCCATCTTGATTAATATTTACATTTGAATCGTCGAGTTCCATGCCATCCAGAACCCTGATATCCTCGATTCTTATATTTGAAGATCGCGGCGGCTTCCCGCCGCCAGGTGAAGTTCCCGACATCCGTCCCAGATAGAAGTCGGATTTTTAAGTATAATTTCCCAGGACAAATTAAGTAATGAATCGACTTACTTGTAGAAATCCAAAAAACTTAACCAAATAAATGAGTAAAAGGTAAACAAACTGTGTATTTTTTGCGGCAATTAGTGAATCGACTTTTAAATCAAACACGTCTAATCACTAAGAGACTTGATAGACGACTATAAATAAAGTTATTTATTATATATAAATATATATAATAAATAAAGTATATATAGTATATTTATATAATATATTAAATCATCGGTGTATGGTTCCGTGTAATGCGGACGTGTATTTTGTGAGCTCCGTAGTGAAATGTTTTAAAACATGGTAAAAACAGGAAAATAAATGTATACAAGTGCATCAGTGGATGAGCATCTAAACTGTAAGACATAATATCTTTTTAATTTTTATCTACAACTAATATTTTGAAAATGGACTATTAGAAAAACTAAAGCAAAACACATACTTAACATAGTTGTTATTTTGGCAACAACCGCAAAAACCTCAATCGAACCGTAAACATTCATTAAATATTATAAAGCGGTCCATGCACGAAAACATGTCACAGCCAACCAATGCCGAAATATTAGACGAAATTAAGAAAATAAGAAATTTGGTAGAAGCAAGTGAAGTTCGAATATTATTAAAGATAGAAGAAAAGTTAAATAAAGAAATTAAAACATTAGAAAAAGAAAACTTAATATTAAAAGAGAAAGTAGAGCTATTAGAAAGACAAAATAAAAAAAATAATATTGTAATATTCGGTATTAAACAAAATATACCAGATGTATCAGTGGATAGTGTTTGTAATAAATTAAATAATTTGTTGAATTTACAATTGGAAGTCGATCATATTAATAACGTTTATAGTCTGGGAAAGTCACCAGAAGCACCGATAAAAGTAGAATTTATATCTAACATCAATAAAACAAAAATTCTCAGAAATTGTTCTAAATTGAAGGGTTCAAACATTATAAATCACATGATCAAACAACAGCTCAGCGAGAAACATATGCAATACTTAGCAGACATCTAAAAAGATTAAAAAATTCATCGAATAAGTGCTACATTAAAGGTGAAAAACTGTTTGTTGATAGCACAGTATTTACTGCTCCAGACATATTAGAAATTGAAGCGACAAGGAATCAAATACAGGCAAACAGCGCTCCCAACACCCCCAAAAGAGGCTAAACCGAAAAATCGTCAGTTGCAGATATAGATTCGTACGATAAAAACACATATTAACGAAAAAGTGCCAAAACCAACAAATCCGACATCAAAGACTAGTGAAATAAAATCCAGAACACGTTTTGGATCCACAAATAAAAAATAGTGGGTACTTGCTATCAATAGGATAATTGTTAGATGTAAATTTATAGTGTTGTAAACTGTTTATTTGTTAGTATAGAAGTAATATTCTTATCGATTTGCGGTACACATAATTAGTGATAATATTAATAACAATGGATCAATATATTCGGGAGTTTGAAATATACTCATTACCAACTTACACTCTGGACACACTAGAAGAATGTTCACAGATTTTAGAAATAAATAAAAACAATCAAAATTTAAAAATTTTGCATATGAATATTCGCAGTATAAACAAAAATCTAGATGAATTTTTAATAACATTAAATAAAATTAATTCTGATATTGACTGTATAATCTTAAGTGAAACATGGGAAATAATTGATATAAATGTATTTGATGTTCCGGGATATGATGTCGTATATAGTGAGAGCCATTACAATCAAAACGATGGTGTTGTTATATACATAAAAACATCTTTAAAGTACAAATTTGAAATACTTCCTTTTTATAATAATATAAATTTGTTGCAAATTCAGATAAAACTAGAAAATCGTCAATTAATTAAAGTGACTGCTTTGTACAGATCACCCAGTACTAACTTAAATGATTTTAGTCACAGTTTGTATGAGTTTCTAGAAAAGACTGAGACTGATTCAGATGAGTATGCTGTATTTGTGGGAGATATAAACATTGACTTGTTGCAGCCTGATGATAACTACACTGCCGAGTACTTAAATATTTTAAGTGAGTTTGGCTATATCTCAACAATAAATGAACCTACTAGGGTTCAGGCCAGCAGCAAGTCATGTTTAGATCATATTTTTTTGAAAACAGAAGTTAACAATTTGGACTATGTTTTGCCACTAGTCTTGAAATCTTCAGTTACTGATCATTATATAACAATTCTACAATTAGTAACTGGTGGAAGCGTACAAAAAAACGCTCGAAAATTCAGAAATATTATTAATACAACAAAGTTAACTTATACATTTCAAAATACTAAATGGGATTCAATATATTCTTTACAGGACCCAGAAGTTGCGACGAATACATTTATGAGAATCTTGAAACATAACCTGGAAGCGTGTAGTGAGAAAAAACAGCTAAGAAGGAAACGTGATAAAATCGCTCCTTGGATAACAAGCGCACTGCTAATTTCTGTAAATAAAAAAAAATAAAATGTATACTGAACTTCATAACGACCCAAATAACATTATTCTAAAAAACAGATACAAAATATACAGAAATAAATTAACTTCGCTAATACAAAAAGCAAAATTTCGATATTACCAACAGCAAATTGAGAGCAACGAAGGCAACTGTCAAAGTCTAGGGAAAGTGGTACAACAAATTACCAAGACGAAAAAACGAGATGAAGGAATTGACAGTATAAAGCAAGCAAACACAAACAAATTATTAAGCGAAAAGTTGGATATTACTAATGAATTCAATAAACATTTTAGTGAAATCGGTAAAAAACTGGCAACTAAAATACATCAAGATCATGAATACATTTCTAACAGACATACTGTCTCTAATTCTTTTGTATTTGCACCGATTACAAGTGATGAAATAAAAAATATAATATTCGGATTAAAAAATGGTAAAGCAGTCGGTATTGACAATATAAAAGCAGAAACAATTAAAAGTATTTCTGATTATATCACTGAACCTTTGACATACATACTGAATAAATGTGTGGACAGTTCTATTTATCCTTCAGCTTTTAAGCATGCTATTGTGACTCCAGTATATAAAAAAGGAAACTCGACTGATATGAATAACTATCGACCTATATCTCTCATTACCCACATTTCAAAAATATTTGAAAATGTAATCAAAACTAGATTAGTATCTTATCTAGGAAAGTACAAAATACTTTCAGAACAACAATTTGGTTTTAGGGAAAATACATCCACACAAGACGCCATTCTTTCACTAACCTCAAAAATAAATAAATCTCTTAATGAAAGTAAGCCGTGTTTGTGCATATTTATAGATCTATCAAAAGCTTTTGACACAGTTAGTCATCATTTACTTTTGCAAGCTATGGAAGATATTGGTATACGAAATAAATCACTAAAACTGTTTGATAGTTATCTAACTAACAGACAACAAACTGTAAAAATAAGCGATGTAGAGAGTAGTCCACGTATTATTGATTATGGAGTTCCACAAGGTTCAATACTTGGACCTATCCTGTTTAATATATATATATATATATATAAATGGTTTATTTTCATTGGAATCTACTGGAAGCATTATCGGCTTTGCAGATGACACCGTAATATTCTATAATGCTACCAATTGGGAAGAACTAAAACATACAGCTGAAATTGACTTTCTAAAAATTAAAAAATGGTTGGACTATAAATTATTAACAGTCAACCTAAGTAAAACCAATTATCTACCATTTAGTTGCTATTCTTCGGGTGCTCCTCAATTTAACCACTTATGTATTATGTTTAACTATGTATTACTAAACCGAACATACCCGTGAGACAGACGGGATGTCAACTGTCAAGGTTAATGTCAACCATTAAAATATTATCTGTTAAAATATAAGTTTGTATTTGGGTTTCAATAAATGATTATAAAGCTTATCCAATTATTAAAATATCCTAGTATATGTGGATACATTAATTTTAAACATGGCACAGTCACACATACATGGACCTGTAAAATTGCCTCCAGATTTCGACTTACAGGGGCAGAATGCCGCTACCACATGGAAGTTTTGGAAAATCTCATTTGAAGATTATCATGCCCCGCTAACTCTAATAAAAAACATGTAATCGTATTTATTTTCCTTCCGTTTAGTCAGAGGCGCTGATGTCGGCATTGTGATTGGTGGAACATGACTTTTGACAAAACCTGCGCTATCTGTGAATCTGTAATCTGTGTTCGTGTTCGTTGTCATTCAATTATTTATATGGTCAGTTACGGTTATGTGATGTGTTTGGTGTTTGTGTTTAGTTTATGTCACCATAAAAAGCTGATATTCAGTCGTGTTTTTTGATATTTTTGTTATTTCATAATCGAGTGCCTTTTTAAAGGTAAGTTTTTCTGATTGTAGCTACTGTTTATCCAACAGTTTTAAAATACACATTTTATTTCGCGTTTTGTTGTTGGGTCTAATGGCCGATCAGCTGTTGTGTGCAGCCGATAAATTCAACAAGTAAACATATATTTAATCGAAATTAAATACTCATATTTCTATGTAAAATGTCACATTATTGTATAAATAAATAATTAAGAAACAAAAGTTGTTTGTGTTTTACCTTTATTGTCCACTTGAATAAAATAATATTAAATATTGGAAGTACCGTATGGAGGCTATGGTGTACCTAGCGTGGAGGCTAGATAACGCTACCCTTCCTATCCAATCAACAGCAAGAACGTTTAAAATTTCACACCTATCATGTCGAAGCTACAGACCACTTATGTGGAGGCCAGATTTGTAGTATCCTTCCAATTTTCCAGGTGCTGAAATACGTGACATATTTTTTGAAGGGTAAGATCGCATTCTACCAAATCACACAACACTTTTTTCTATGAAGATTATCTAGTAGCCACAGGGAAAGATCAGTCTGCCGATAATATAAAGCTGGCAATCCTCAGAAATATAATAGGAGCCGAGTCCGCTAGAATAATGTGCACAATTGCAATCCCCGATGGAACTGCTGAGCCCTACAAATACATGATGGAACAGCTAGAGGTATATGTTAATCCAAGAGCCAATGAAGTGTTTGAAAGATACAAGTTTTTAAGCAGAAACCAAAAAGAGGGCGAATCTTTTGAGCATTACCTCACTGAAGTGAAGCACTTGGTGAAATCTTGTAATTTTAATGTAACAGACCCAGATGAAACAACTGAGGAGAAAGCTCTAAGAGACAGAATTGTCATGGGCATTCGTGATACAGTCACAAGAGAAGCTCTACTAAGAATCGACAAGCTAAAGTTAAACAAAGCCATAGAAATTTGCCGTGCAAGTGAAATCAGTAAGAACCAGAACAAAATGTTTGCAGAAGAGAGCATCGTAGAAATTCATGCTATCAAGAGGTTTCCCAAGGATAAACATACAAGCAGAAAACAGCAAGACAAATTTAAATGTAGGCGCTGTCAAACAATGCATGGGCGAAGGAAGTGTCCAGCGTTTGGAAAATCATGTTCACGGTGTGGAATCTTGAACCACTTTGCAGTTGCTTGTAGAGTAAGAAATGTAAAGAATGTGGACAACCAAGAGAAATCCGACAGTGATAGTGATAGTAATTCTAGTTTAGTGATAAATAATGTTAATGTTTCAGATCAGTTACGGGACCTTTGGGATGAGATTGTTGAAGTAGAGAATTCCAAATTTAAAGTAAAGCTAGACACAGGGGCTGACATTTCAGTAATACCAAACAAAATTTTTAAAAGGATTAACAAGCAGTTTAAGGTATGTAAAAATAAATTTATTGTAAAGGGTTTTGAAGGCACTCAGGCAAAAACTATTGGTATTGTAAGCCTTCATTGTAAGTATAAGAACAAAAATATATATGAAAACTTTGTAATTGTTGAAGGAGCTAACAAAATTTTGCTAGGTGGGCAGGCTTGTGTTGATCTTGGTCTTTTAAAACGAATAAACAGGGTAAATATTAAAAAATGTAACAACAATGTTGAGAAAGATCAATTCATAGCAGATCATCATGAAATATTTTCTGGCTATGGAAGATTTGAAGGGAAATTTAAGATAACTACTACAAAAAATTTCGAAGCAGTCAGTTATCCACCTACAAAGGTTCCATTCGCCATAAAAGATGCTCTAAAAAACGAGCTTGAGAGGCTAGTGCAGAGGAAAGCCATAGTAAAAGTGGATGAGATAGACCCTCGTGCCAGCATAAACCGTATAGTAATTGTTGAAAAAAGTAATGGTACATTGAGATTATGTCTAGATCCACAAAACCTTAATGGTCAAATTATACGAAAACCACAACCAGTCAAGACCATTGAAGAAGTGTGCTCCAATATGATTGGGAAAAAAATATTCACTGTATTTGATTTGGCTGAAGGGTACCACCACTTAGAATTAGATGAGAACTCCTCTTGGAAATGTAGTTTTGCTACACCCTTTGGTATCTACAGATATGTGGTTCTGCCTTATGGGCTTTCAAACTCCCAAGACTTATTCCAGGAACAAGTTGAAAGAAATTTTGGAGACTTAGAAAATGTTCAGTCCGAGATAAAGAGGAACATGATAAAGCAGTTGCACAAGTGATAAAAAGAGCCAAAGAAACCGGTGCCAAATTCAATAAAGAAAAATTTCAATACTGCCAGAGGCAAGTAAAATTTATGGGACAAGTATTCTCAGAGAAAGGTATGGAAATAGACCCAGATAGGGTTGAATCTCTTTGTAAATTGGAAAGACCAAAAGACAAAACTGAACTTCAAAGAATAATTGGAAGCTTTAATTATGTTAGAAAATACATCCCGAACATGGCAGAGCATATTAAACCTTTATGTGAACTTTTAAAATCTGACGTAGAATTTAAATGGCTCCCATTACAACAAAAGTGTTTTGAAAACTTAAAAGAAATAATTACTAAATCTCCTGCATTAACGCCATTTGACCCAAAGAGGAAGATTATACTACAATGTGATGCCTCCAAGAATGGATTAGGTTGCTGTATGTTCCAAGAACATGAGAATAAAATTTTAAAACTGGTAGCTTGCGCTTCTCGAAATATGAATGATCACGAAGTGAACTACAGCCAAACAGAGAAAGAACTTTTATCAATTCATTATGGCACCCAAAAGTTCCATGATTTCATTTATAAATCTATTGTTGATGTACAGACAGACCATAAACCAATTATATCTATTATGGCAAAACCTATATGTAAAATTGGATCTGTGAGATTACAACGATTGAGGTTGAAACTTCTGAAGTATTCCTTGAATACATTATATGTTTCAGGTAAAAATATCCATTTCGCAGACATGTTGTCACGTGCTAGTTTAAAAGTGCAGGAAAACGACCCTGAAATGATTGAAATGGTACATTCTGTGAGCAAAAATCTACCAATGAGTATTGAGAAACGATCTGAATTAAGAGAATTCACGAGTAAGGATGAAACACTTTCAAAAATTTTTGACTACTACTTCAATGGATGGCCAAAAGAGAATATGCTACCAGCAAATTGCAGACCATACTATAAGCTAAAAGATAGCATCTTCGTTGAAGCTGGTATAGTCTTCCTTGAGGACAAAATTATAGTTCCTACAGCTCTGAGAAAGAATTACATGACAATAATGCATAAAGGACACCTAGGTATAAGCAAAACCATAAATAAGGCAAGAAAAATATTTTATTGGCCCCACCTTAACGACAACATCACAACATTCATAAAAGAATGTAGGACATGTGAAAAGTACTTACCCAAGAATTTCAAGGAACCCATGTTACCTCATTCTGTACCTAAGTTACGATTTAATAAAGTTGCCTCTGATATAGTGGAGTTCGGAGCTAAATACTATCTTGTAACTATAGACTATCTTTCCCATTGGATAGATCTTGCCATTTTAAAAGATAAGACTTCAAATTCTGTAATCAGTGCATTCAAAGATCTGTTCAGTAAATTTGGATACCCACAGTTTTTAATTGCTGACAACTTACCCTTTGTGTCACAGAAATGTTTGAATTATTACCGTGAAAAAATATAACTATTGCAACATGTACTCCAGAGTGGCACCAAAGTAATGGTCTTGCAGAAAAGGCTGTCAGCATCTCAAAACAAATATTAAGGAAAAGTGTAGAAACAAACACTGATTTTCGTGAATCTGTAATGGAATATAACAATACAGGAATAATTGCACTGCATGCCTCTCCGGCCCAGATTCTTCAAAGCAGGACTTTACGGACTCAACTACCCATAACTAGTAAACAATTAGAACCTCAGATACAGAAAACAACATATGGATTGCTGTGCAAACAACAAGGGAAGGTGAAAATACATTATGATAAAACAGCACGTAAAGCAGTAACTGAGTTTAAAAAGGGTGATAAGAGTAGTGAAAAGTAGAAGGGATGAAATATGGCACAAAGCAGTGGTTATTGAAAAAGCTAAGGAACCAAGATCATACTGGGTCAGAAAAGAGTATAACAATAGAATAGTTAGGCGCAATACAAACCAAATGAAACACTCGATAACAAAATCCCAAGCTAGTGAGCTGCTACTAGAACCTGAGTTTTACCCTGACTTAGCTCAAGCCGATAATCAATATGCCCAAAAGCAAAACATTGTCGTAAGACATAAACAAAATAATTTACATAAACAGAACAATGTAAACACACACCCAAATGGCAGTGACATAACAAAAAATAAATAGAATCATGACCACCATCACGATCCTCACAGTACTGCCAACTTAGGAATTATTAAGCCCCCAAAAACATCTATAAATACTTCAAACAATCTTAGACCCGTTTGCCATTATACTAATTTCAGTACTGATTTCAGTACTAAAAATATTGGTTAGTTGCGCGAGTCGATTTAGTATGAAAAAGTCAGTTTGTGCTAAGTTTGTGTTTGCAACTATCCGAATTGTAATCAGCATATAGGCATGCGCTCTACCTACTAAATTTACATGAGCTTTACTCAAGGTTCATAGATAGGAGCTTTACTAATTGAGATTGCAAGTTGCAAGCCATTAACTTATTAACAATAAAAGATGGGAAGAAGTATCTTTGCAAAACTGGCAAACTTGGCTTTTATTTCTGCTATTAGAGATATATCCACACCTAGTTTGGCTAATTCTGCCTTTATTTCTTCCAAAACTTTAATTCGTGCGTTCCTATTCTATAGAGAGGGTGCTTTGGCACATACAAACATTGATCATTGATTCGATTTGTAAAACTCTATTAATGTTTCAATCTGCCTTTTTCTCCACATGTTGAAAGTTGAAATCACTATTATTATTATGTACCTATAAAAAAAACAAAAGTACCTAATATACAATACAACCTCACTTTTTAATATTGTGTCAATTTCAGTACAAGAAATTAGAACATGTTTTAATTTTTAGTACTAAATCGGCGCGCGCATCTAATTTGTAGATACAATATTTTTAGTACTAATTTCAGTACTAAATTTAGCATAGTGGCAAGCGGACCTTTAGCCCCAAAAGGACCAACAGCTCAAAATCAGGTCGTCTAATCAAACCCCCCCATAGAATGACCTTGCATAGAATGGACCTTTGAGGGGAAGGTGTTTAACTATGTATTACTAAACCGAACATACCCGTGAGACAGACGGGATGTCAACTGTCAAGGTTAATGTCAACCATTAAAATATTATCTGTTAAAATATAAGATTGGGTGCGTTCGGACGACCACAGCGGCTGGACAGCTGAGCCAGCAGTAGCTGTCAGACGTCACCGCTGGAAGCCAGCCGCTGAGAGATTTACTAAGCTTTCCCTATCACGGCTGGATCATAGCCACCTTTACTTAACAAGCCATGAAGAGAAAAAGGCAACATCGCAATTGATGACGTGCGTAGTCCGACTTTCGGACTACCGCTTTTGAAAACACAATTTTAAAGTAGAAATTCTGGTAAAATTTATAGTATTTTTTGAGTCGAACAAGAAAATATTATTAATTAGAAGTTTGTACAAAATAAAATTAAAAGTACTTCCTTGTAAGTAACGTTTATTATACAAAAAAAAAAACCAATAACAAGAATATACATGGGATTAATTTTTTTCGAATCCTAAGAAAACTAATGAGTATTTTTCAAAAATTTAAACGCAGAATGAAAGATTACGTTAGGACCGAGGGCCGAAAGTCCCTGAAAACTTCTATGTTTATTTTAATAAGTTACAGGGGCGAAAAATTAAGAAAATTTAGTGTGATTTTTAGTTTCAAATATGTCATTCAAAAACAACTTTTTATTCATTCTAAGGGACTTTCGGCCCTCGGTAATAAAGTAATCTTTCATTCAGCGTTTAAATTTTTCAAAAAGACTTATTAGTTTTCTCAGGATTCGAACAAAATGATATTGCATTTAAAATACACTGAAAATTTTGACAGGCGTCAAAATTTTGCATTTTGTTCCTTTCCCTTTAAAGTTTTTCGCACTTATTTAGAAACACCCTGAATTGATAAAGAACAAAAATCTAGTTGTTAAAGTAGCTAACTTTTTTTATTATCCAACATAAGCGAATTAATCAAAACAAAACAGAATGTTATTAAGAAAACCAGAGTCTATAGTTGGGTTTTAATATATTATTATTATTATACAAAAAAAACCAATAACAAGAATATGTGTAAAATACTTTATTTTAAATAAATAATATATCTTATTTTAAATTATATACAAATATCGCTAGAAAAAACTATAACAACAATTTCTCACATGGTTTGATGTGAAGTGTTGGGGTTTAGAGTCGATAACTTTCTTTTTTTGTTATTCCCCTTAGCATTACTTTTCTTTTTATACTTTTTTGAAAATTCATCACTTTGATGGATGCTATTTTTGTTTTTTGTATAATTATTTAAAACAATATTACACATAATTTTTATAATAGCAGAATAAACTTTGAAGGCATTTTCCCCACATTCACACTCAAATTCAAAATTTAAATGAAAGCCTTCATGTTGTAAACTTTTCATTACCAAACATGAACAGCTTCAGGTGACAATTGTGCTGCAAAAATAATTTTTCAAGATTGGGACTAGTTATAGTCCCAATTTCAGGCTATAACATATTAAAAAAATCACTTGAATCGGCCAACAGGTTTAGTAAATATAAGACATCAAAAATGACAAAAATTTTAAGTGGACGCATTTCTATATGCACGTAAGTTTATATAAAAATATATTATACTATAAAATATATTATATAAAAATATATTATATTGAACTAAAATCATCTTAATACATACCTTTTAATATTCTTTATAATTTGGAGTACGAAATATTGTAAAATGTTTGAGTTTTTCTGTAAATACAGTGAATATTATTTAAAAACATTTAAAAATAAATGAGAACTGTCAGAATTAACCGGTCTACGCTTAGATGTTGCCAAGTTTCAACTTCATGGCTTGTAAAGTAAAGGTGGCTATGGCTGGATGCAACCACTCAGCCGATTTCTGCTGGCAGCCAGCCGCTATGGTCGTCCGAACGCACCCTTTGTATTTGGGTTTCAATAAATGATTATAAAGCTTATCCAATTATTAAAATATCCTAGTATATGTGGATACATTAATTTTAAACATATTACACAATCAATGTCCATTGCACCTGAAAAGAAAATGAAATATTTAGGGATTATTATAGACCCCCACATGAAATGGGATCTACATATAAAGTATTTAATAAATAAATTAAGAGTAATACTGTACAAATTTAGAAAACTAAAACAACTGGTACCTACCAATCACTTGAAAACTTTATATTTTGCATTGGTTGAAACTCATCTGCGATATGGAATTTTAGTATGGGGTTCAACTTATAAAACACATATCACCTCCCTAGAAATTATGCAAAGAAAATTTCTTAAATTAATCTTGTCCAGAAGTACAGTGTATGCATCTGATAGTCTATATACTGAAATGAAAATTTTGGATGTAAGGCAGTTATACTATCTGTGTTCTGGCATCAGGTATTATTCAAATAAAAGTTTAGATGCACTACCAACACACCAATATAATACTCGTCAAAGAGATCATTTTATTGTTCCTCTTATGAATAAAACTAGTACACAAAAATCGTATACCTACATGGCTCCCAAACTATATAATACTATTCCGGACTATATAAGGTACATTGTTAATTTATATAGTTTTAAACACCAATTGAAAATATTTCTTTTGAATACAGACAGATCAATTATACACAACTACTTTGATATATTATAATGATCCATTGGTAGATTGAATTGTTAGATTTAAATGTTTTTGTTACCTTTTATTATATTATTAGACATTAATATTTTTAACTTAAATTGATTTTTATAAATTTTATATTGTACATATTGTTGAATTTATATTTCCCTCGAATTAAATAATCTATATTATTTTAATTTCAAATTTTTATACATAGTTTTATAGATTATAAATTATACCTATTTACTATTTATATTATTATGTAACCGAAACAAGTGTGTAGACACTTATCAGTATATGTACTACTTTATTCAAATATTTTATTTATATATGTATACAAAGCTGTAAATTTTTTTTTGAATAAAGTTCATTCATGACTATAAATAAAATTATGTTCATTCATGACTATTGGCCATGAGCCGATGGGTAGAGGGGATTTGACAGCTTTCTCCAGCGCTGTTAGTGGCAGTTTTGTGCATTTATCTGATAAATTTAAATGGCGCGCCATGGGTAGAGGAGAGGGGATTTGACGGTTTTCGCCACAGCTGTTAGTGCAACGTTGCCACATTTAGTAGATTTCTACTTTTTTGGTAGATTTTTGATATTTTTTAAAAAATTCTAGTAGGCAATATTTTTTAGTAGATTTTTGGTATATTTCAACATTTTCTTATGACTAAAATAAAATTTGCTTTTTAATAGTATTTACCCCATTTCTAAATTAATTTTTAGACATTTTGTTACAATTTCCCAATGTCATTACCGAAAATAAGATTCAGGGGTGGAATTCTGTGTACAATCGCTCAGGTTTGTTCCAACACGACCGAGAACCGTCAGGAAACGGTAACGATCCTGCGCAGTAAAGAAAATCCGTTCCAACAAAAATATGATCGTCATCGGATCGTCCTTCCCACTGTTCCAACAAGAATTGTGATCTTTCGGTGACGGTTTCGTGATGATCATTTCAGTAATCGGGCAAATGCATAATGTGCTGGTTGGACTGACTTGAGCACTAGGATTTAATTCTTTAAATTTTTTGAGCCTTTGATCGACTAAAAGCACACAAGCTGTCACCAACAAAAATGACAAATATATGATTACCGTCATGGGACGATAACTGGGCGATACAATTACAAACATGCGCACAACAAACGGTACAAGCAGTTTCGTGACGGTTTTTGGGCCGTCCAAAAGTTCATGTTGGAACAAACCCCGCCGACCGCTTTCTATCAATGTCAATATATTTGAATTTTTAGTTTTAATTCAAATATTTTCTTGTTTTACAAGTGTCACTTCAGCATCAACTAGCAAAACTAGAAAATAATTCAATTAAAACTAAAAATTCAAATATTTTCACGACAATTGACATCGATAGAAAGCGCAGTGTAGATATCTACATTGCACGGAATCTAGCCCCAGGACGTAGATGATGAATATTAAACAGAAATGAAACTGGATTCTGGTGTAACAAACTTGCAGATTTCAAGTAGCAGTGCAATCAGTACCTATTTCAGGTGTTATTGAAGAGTTCTGGTATTCGGTGGTCGGTGAGCCTGTTAGAAGCTAACGATGGAAAACTAAAATATCTAAGGCCCGGTCTTTTCACCTCCGAATAAAAGTTATTCGGAGGTTATTTGACAGATTTACATGTAATCTGCTGGTTAAACTTCCTAATAAATATTTATTCGGAGGTGAAAAGACCGGGCCTAATTATAATATATGTAACTTTGCAAAACAACAAATGTTGTGTTTGCGTGTTTCTAATGTAAAATGCGAAATAATTGTTTGAAGAATGTGATCCAGATATGCAGATGTTAAAATCAGTGGATGACAAAATATTATATATAAATATTAAATATGAAACTGATAAAAATTAATTATAGTTGGTCATTTTGTTCCCCAGTTAAAATATAAAAAAGTTTGGTTTTTGTTTACAAACAGTCATATTAATTTCTAGTTAAACTCCCTCTGTGGCTCAGTAGTAAGAGCGCCTACTTTTGGATTGAAAGGTCCGAATGGTCGTGAGTTTGAATTTCACCAGGGTAGAGAATTTTTCGTTTATTATAAATTAATAAATGAAAATAGTTTCTATCCTTGGGGGATCGGTACCCACCGGAGGGACCGCAGACGTTCGGATACAATTAGCGTCTCTGCAAAGACAATGACATCGACTTTCCAAAGTAACAAGACACTTACTCAACAGACACACTACACATAAAGTCTACTTTACACTACATGATTTATCACGTGATTTATCATATGATTTTGCCCATGACGAGCCGCATGACAATGCTTATGATAAAACACAATGCTTATGGCAAAATCATATGACAAATCACACAGTGTAAACATGTAAATTTTACTCCATGACCAAATCATATGACAAATCACATGATAAATCATGTAATGTAAAGTCGACTTAACACTAGCTACCTAATTGGTAAAATCCACTGTACCATCACCATGCCAATGCCCATTAGTTGTCGAGGCATTAGCTAAATAAAAAAAATTTCTAGTTAGTCAGCTGTTATTTTTATTATAAAAAGTCATAAATTATATACAAATATATGTTTATAAAATATGAAATAAAATTGTTAATGATTTCCTGATTTCCATATTATTGTTGGAAAGGTATGCCTTTATTTTATTTATTCACCATTAAGAAATATATGGATAACAGTATTAGTGTCTTTTGGATAAATTGGTTCTAAATATTAGATTTATTTACGTTTATATATCTGTATGAAACCAGACATATTGTCGTCCTAATCTGTAAACTGCGAACTCCATAATTCTCTGAAAATGATTTATTACTGCCATCTATTTGAATTACTGTCATGATTGTTCTAAAATTATATTATATGAATGTCTGATTTTAAATAAAGTATTCTCAATCATTGTAAAGAACGCAAATACTCTAATAAAAATAAATTTTTGTAGTTGAAGAATTTCCAAAAAAAATAAAATATTTTTTTTAGGTGAAGCATTTCCAAAAAGCTAATGCTAAACGACTAAATGCTTGGGTGGGGTGATAGCCAGTTCTGATGACATAGCAAATGCACATTGTATGCGTATGGCCGGTAATAGTGAAGTCTGCAGCCATATTGCAGCAATCCTATTTTTAGCTAAGTATGCCCAGAGCAAGACAGACGAAGAAGAACCCAATGCATGTACATATGTTACAGCTACATGGTTTGGAGATAGCAACATATGCATTCTCTGATGAAAAACTAATGAGTTTTGAAACTGTTCGGTCAGAGTGCTTGTTGCGCTCACTAAACGAACTGAAATATAAGAAGTCTTTGGCATTGTGTTGCAGCGATATGAAAATGGTTATTCATTTTTAATTATAATGTACTTCTTCATCATGAGTAATTATGTATTGGTCTTTTAGATGTGTATTTATTTTTGTAATTAGTATCAACTTGTAATGATAATATACATTTATCGTTTAAGGTACGACTATGTTTTGACTCTAAAATAAATGTTTTAAAAATCGAATCCTGCCTCTTTCTGTTAGTAACTACCCATGGATATCACAAATTGTGCTTACTGATAGGTTTGTTCGTAGAACGATCAGCAACTCTTGCCAACCATCAGACACATGCGCATTCGTAGTCTATGAATGCTAACTATTAACTGCACAACGCTAACTGTTAACTGCTCATGCATCTGATGGTAGGCAGCAGTTGCTAATCGTTTGTGTCGTACTACGAACAAACCTATTAGGTCTGGATCCTGTGTACCAAAAAAATTGATTAATAGCAAGCTGAAAATTTGTTAATAGTTTAACGGTGTCCAGTTGGACAAACTTTGATGTATTGTGACACTGGAACAGGGGTAGTTTTAATTGTGAAACAGTTTGGAAACTCAGATTTGGAACATCAGATTACGAAAACATCCCATAAATTTTGTCGGACAGAACATCCAATTGATCTGTTACCCTTTCATTAAATTCTCATGCAAAAATCAGACTGCTATTACTAACCAACATGATTCCTGTAGTTTGACATGGTCTTCTTGTTCTACTCATTAAAATGCCCAGTTGGTGATTTTTTCACCAGTCTGGTTTTTGCATGAGAGTTTAATGAATTGGTAGCAAATCAATTGGAAGTTTTATCTGACAAATTACATAAACATTTTCGTAGTTTGACGTTCCAAATTTTTAACCTGTTCTACAGTTAAACTTCTAGTGTTCCCATACATCAAAGTTTGTCGGACTAGACACTGTTAAGCTATTAATAAATTTTCAGCTTGCTATTAATCAACTTTTTTTTGGTACGCGGGATCCAGGTCTATATGGAATAAATAAATAACAAAACAAATTCCCTGTCAAAACTGCATTTATTTTGAATAGAATGAAAAACAAAATAATATTGTTTTAACAAAATAGGGGATAAATGTTAAAATTTAGTATTAATAAAGTTTGTCACATTGGCCTAAAATTAATGTCACTAATAGTTACGTTAGTGTCACATATAAATAATTGTAATAATATTAATAAAAACCATAATTCCTAGCATGAGTGCGTCCTGTTTTTTGATAATTTAGTTAGGCGAGGAAACATAAATGAGTTTCTAATAGGGCTTTTCATTGATTGTCATTTGTTTCGAGCTTCCGTTAGATGTTGTATAATTCGTGTATAATATTACTATACACGGATTATAGGACATATGACAGAAGCTCAAAACAAATGACTGTGAATGAAAAGCCCTATAGAGGGAACACGAAAAAAATTAACATTATCGGATCAGCTCGACTTTCACAGTTCACTACTATACAAGTCACAGGCATGTTGTCAGCTCTCAAAATCACCAAAAACGTAAAGTTTATAAAGTAATTAATCCAATGAATGTCTTTAAATACTATATTAAGCTCAAAATCACGACAAAAAACAAATTAAAATTAACATTATTCTGATCAGTTGGACTTCCACAGTTCACTACTATACAAGTCACAGGCATGTTGTCAGCACTCAAAATCACCAAAAACGTAAAGTTTATAAACTAATTAATCTAATGAATGTCTTTTAATACTAAATTAGCTAAAAAATCACGACGAAAAACAAATACGAAAAATCAAAAATTACATTGAGTTTAGGTTAAGAACGGTTTTGTGTGCCAACCAAAGATCACGTGATTTAACTTTACAGGTCGATGGATTCCCTAATAGAGAAGTCTCTTTTTTCCTTGTCTAAGAGAGAAGTAGTCCAAGAAAATTTTAGGTTAGATTTATATCACCGAAATGTCAGCTGCGGCTAAAACTCGCCCATAGAGTTATATATTAGCATAGAGAGAGTGTCATTCAGAGCGAAGTGACGACATCATCTTTTTTATTTGGATTAGTGCTGTTTCACTCTTACGCATAGTAAAGCTGCTACAGTTGTCCTCCTCTTCCGTGCCTATATTCACACTGAATGTCATCATAGATTTTCGATACAATGTGTTAGAAAGAGATGCAGCAAACCAGTCCATGAGATCTTGTCGTCAGGAAACGCGGAAGGTAGGCTCCCTCTATGTTAATATATACCTCTATGAACTCGCCCTGATGGAATACAGTGTTGCCAAATTTTGGCTGACAGAAATGTCACTTTTGGCGGGCAATTCAAATTTCAGTAAGTCACTCGAGGACAGTAGACTTGAAATAGTATATTGTGCAACAAGTGCAGAAAGGTACTAATTTCTCACGAGTTTGAAAAGTTGCGGTACGAGCGCAAGCGAGTGCCGCAATTCAAACGAGTGAGAAATTACCTTTCTGCACGTGTTTCACACTATACTTTTTCTACAAGCACAGTTTTTCCTAAAAATAAAAATCACAATTTCCAAGGTTTGTTCCAACACGACCAAGAACCGTCAGATTACCGTTTCGTTACTAGATAATTAACGTTCCATGGGTTCCATGGGAACGAAATAATACGTTCCATGGTACTGCGCAGGACGGTGATCGTTACATGTACGGTTCTCAGTCGTGTTGGAACAAATAGGTACCTATGTGATAAATTTTAAACTGTATTTAATTAATACCTACTAATCAATTTAAATTCCTTATACCTAAATAAATTGCACAGAAATCAGTTAAAAAATTAATGCACTGCCTTAATTTGTTTAAATTTAAACAATTATTACACATTTTTGACATTATATTTATGCAGTCACGGATTTACACAAAACCTACTTCATTCGACATATCTTGCACAGGTTGCTAAATCCTTATTGGTTATTTGATAATTATAAAATGTTTAATAAGAATAAAATTGTAAAATAAAACAGTTGTAACATCCATAATTTAGTTTCTATGCTATAGTTAAATATAATTGTCTTATAGGTTATATATTTGTCTAAAGTCGGATTTATAGTTTGACGTAGCGTAGACGTAGACGTAACGGAGACGCAGTGGAAAAGATCAACACTGAATTTTGTGTACTCGTGTTTATAAATGAACGCAAGCGCCTGACGGAACATAAGAGAAACGTAGCGTAACGGAAGAGATGACCAACTTTCATCTTTTACAGTGCGTTTCTTACGTCTGGCCAATCAAAATTAAGAATTTTGTTCTGTCACCCAAAGTGGACACTCCCTCATCAATTTTGTAAAGATAAAGTTGTTTATCAACATATTCGAATTTAATTATTTGAATACAATGGATGTTAAGTTATTAATTTAATAAAAATATATCATAGTCATTTCAATATTTCAGATAAATATGAGTTGTTTATTAGCCTAATTCGGGGTTATATACACATATTATACGATAGGTAAATCCAATAAACATTTTAAAGACCAGAAATGAAAAAAACTAGTTGGAAATCCCACGGCATGCGGCACCAAGGAGCATATCTTCGTTTATTTCCTAATCCATGTAACACACAAAACAGATAAATATTATAATAAATAGTAGTCTTCTTCTTAACGTGCCCTATCAAGTCCCCTTGACGTTGGCGATTAACATGGCGAAACTGTCTCTGTCTCGAGCTATTCTAAATAGGTGTTCTGCTTTCTTTATTCCTGTCCACTCCCGGATATTCTTCAACCAAGAGGCCTGCTTTCTACCAATTCCTCTGCGTCCTTCTGTACAAATAGTAGTAAAGGTATAAATAAATAAACACAAAGTTTGTTTATTACTGTTCGCATAATTTATAGGCTATGTTGTTGAATTAGAATTAAGTCATGTTTACTCTTTCTACTCATGCGCAAAAATTCCGCTACGTCGAACTATAAATTGACATAATATTTTCTTACGTTTCCAGTCCGTTTCTTACGTCTCCGTTGCGTCTACGTCTACGCTACGTCAAACTATAAATCCAACTTAAAGTTTAACCACGGATGTAAACAGAATATAACGTTACTCAGAATGCGGTAGTCCACGGATGTAAACAGAATATAACGTTACTCAGAATGAGGTAGTCAACTGTGCAGAAAAGAACTTTGCGGCACAGAAACGCAGGGTTGCCAGATTGGGGGAATTTCCCCCAAATTTGGGGTATTTTTTCTTGTTTGGGGGTATGCACTGAATGGGGGATTTTTTGGAGGAAAATTTTTTCGCATTGGGGTTTTTTGGGGTATAATTTTAAGCACACATTCCATTGCTTGGCCGATTTTGAATTTCAAGTTATAAACTGTGATTCACAAAAATCTTTGAATATAAATTCATTTACAGTCGATTCTGCCATCTAGTACAAACTACTTAACTTATTTTGTAAAGCATTACAGTTTTCTTCAATAGCGACACAACAAAATTTGGTTTTTGGGCGCTTGATGGTGTATTTAAATATTCATAATGGTACCTATGTGAAACACAGAAAATTGTATCTTCAAGTTTAACTTTATTTACTATTCTAGAATTAACTTTGAAGAAGGTTATATTTCTGGTGTGTTCAATAATAAGCATAATTAATTTAAATTAGTGTTTGTAGACGTGTTAATCTAAAAATATGCCTAAAGAAAAGGAGTATACCCGAAAATACCGACTTGCTTGGGAATCGGATGCGGAACTTAAAGAAAGGTAATCTGTTTAATAGAATTTTAATGGTGTGGGTCATTAATAATTAATTATTCTATGTATGATGGATTGGTCCTGTATCAGAAGATGACACAAAATCATTTTGTGATATGTAAATGGCAGATTTACAATATATTGTATAAAATCTACTAAAATTTACACTGGTACAATGACACTTGACAGCCAAAAAAGAAGAAAAAATGACAGATGACAGCCCAAAAAGAAGAAGAAATGACAGATGACAGCTCATAAAAAGAAGAAGAAATGGCAGATGAATTTTGGGGGATTTTTTTTAAAAAATGTCATTTTTGGGGGAATTTGTAGTTCAGGTTGGGGGAATTATATAAATCGGTCTGGCAACCCTGCAGAAACGTCACTTTGCGGCACAGAAACGTCACTTTTCTGCACACTAATGTCAAATATCTCATACTGTGAGAAAATATCAAGTTTGCTAACATAAAACCGTGCACCAGAAAAGTGCACTTTGAATAGTGCTTGTAGAAAAAAATAATATTTTCATTTTTTTCAGTCATTTCAGTATATATGGAGGACGGAGGCTACTGATTGATAATTCCGTTCATCTTAGATGTGTTCAATTGTATGTAATTATTATAATATGTATAATATGCAAATATTTGTTTGTATGATTGTTTTTAGACTACAAATAACAGAGATATAATATAATACCATACATTGATTAAAGAATAGGATTGAAATTGATGTCTATAATTTTTTTTTGTTGAAGTGTTCAAATGCCAAGAGCCAGGAAGGATGTAGTAAAACTGAAGAACAAAAAAAGGAATACATGATATGGATTAATAGTAATAAGGTGTAAGGCGTACAGAAAAATGAAACGAAAGCTTAAGAGATAACCAAAACAATGATAATAAATAACAAGGAAGGCCTAAACAACAGAGAAATAAAGTGCAATCAGATAACATTAAAAGAAGTATCAACGTATGAATACCTAGGTAGGGAGTATAATAACTCACGACGGGAAAATAGACGCTGAAATTGCAAACGAAGGAAATAAATCGACACGAATATTTTATACCTTAAATAAACCCATACTAGGACATAAATACATACAAATGGAAGTGAAAAGGAAGATGCATAATACAATAACAAGACCAGTAATAACCTATACAAGGCAAAAATTGGACAATACAGAAGAAACATGAGTCAAAAATAGAAGCAATGGAGATGAAACACTTATAAGAACGATTGCAGGAAAATGAAAATGGGGTAGAATAAGAAATAAAGAAGAGAAATAGAGCCAATATTATATCACATCCAAAATAAACAACTGGAATGGTATGGACATATCATAAGAATGAAACCAGAAAGGATGGCCAGGAAAATTCTGGAAATGGGAAACACAACAAAAAGGAGAAGAAGACATCCCCGAAAGAATTGGAGGGATCAAATAGAGGATATAGTACATGTACGAGGGAAAACGAAAGAAGAAATGAAAAGCCTAGCCAAAAACAGAAAAGCGTAGAAAAATGGGTGAAAGAAACAACAAACCATATAATCTGACACTGTAATAGGCATAAGGAAAAAAGACAAGAAGAATAGATAAACTGAACGAACATTCATTAAAAATTCTTGTTTTATGTAAATTCTATCTATAAAATTTACATTTATATTGAATTTAAATATATGGATTTGTTGATACTTTTTTCAAAAAAAAAGAAGTTCGATAAAGAAACAACAGTTCAGAATAATTATAATTATTTTATTTGTTCTTAAAAATATCACAAAACTAAAATAAAAATAATACAAATGAAAATAAAATATACAAAACTACAACCACCCATTTAATATGAATATACCTTTGGCCGCCCTTTAATGGTAAATTAATTTACAAATGCTTGCATGTAAGAACAATGTAAAATTAGTATGGCAGAGGATCACCAGGAAATAATACGAAATTAAATAGCATTTCAACTGATTTTTGTAACTCTACACAGAAAGCAAACATTTTGTTTTTATTTTAACTAAAACTTTGGTTTAATAGTAAAGTTTTTATTATTATTTTGTGTATCTGATGAAACGCATTTTCTTAATACTTAAAAACTTAAGTAACATCAATTTTTTGGTGGTTTCGGTCTACCTGGGGTAAAAACTGAACATACTTTTTTATGAGAAAATGGTGGAGAGTCTAAATTTGGGTTAATATTGAAACAATGAAAAAGTGAAGCTGAAAGTTTCAAAATTTTATGCCTATTTTGTATAACAAAGTATAATAATATGTCCTTAGACTACTCGTTAAACATGTCTTACACAAACATATGGCAAATATCATCAAAAGCTAAACGAGTTAAAAATATTTACTATAACTTTCTTCTACTCCCGCAAGAAGTAGATTTAATGTTGTTCATTATAAAAATAAGATATTTATATTTTTAATTAAAAATATATGTTTTAATACTAGGTAATACATACAATACTGGAAGTATAACATTTAAAATGAAAATAAACCAATAATTTTATTGCATCTATAAGTAAGCGTCCTATGATGGCCACATCTACACTAAATTTAAAATTAAGATGCAGTAGAAATAAACAAACCAAGACAAGTTAAATGTTACTATTAGGAGCATTCCCGAATCATAATTCACAATGTACAAACTTTGGAAATCATGATTTGGGATTTACAATGTATATACATTGTAAATTATGATTCGGGAGTGCTCACAGTAGCATTTAAAGTGTCTTGGTTTGTTTATTTGTACTGCATCTTGAATTTAGTATAGTATATTTCTATAAATATTTAGGTAAATTTAAATACCAAAACAAAATAAAATATGTTATTACCACTGAATGTAAAAAATATTTAAGTACAGTAAAAACTATTAAAACTCTATTTTGTCTATTTTGTGAAAAGTTACTATTCACAAAGTTTATTTAGCAATAATGTATCAAACCCTGTATTACCACATCTGAGAAAGACAGTACCTCCGTTGACTAGGGTAGGTTTGTGACTATGGCCACTAATGTAGACACAATGAAATTCCAGGTTAATGTATGTAAGTGTAAATAATATGAAATGGAGATTTATTATTTTTATAACAATACAATAATTTCGATGGTTAAACAGATTAGGTTAATCTTCATTGTACAGATCTATTTATTCTTACAAGATCTTTCCTTAGAACACTTAGAAATCAAATGCACATTGTTTCTCACTGGCCCTGGGAATAAAAATTATGGTTACTATTGATTTGTACACCAAGTTACTTCAGGCAGGTAATATTTATATTAACCATATACTTTGTTTCTATAAATGTTTAGATCAATTAAAAATGGTCTTCATTTGCCAATCTGTTAACATTTTTTCAACTCATGTACTGAATGTTCCATTAATTTCACATTTTCCCTAAAACAATATCAATGTAAAATCAAAAATATTCCTTTCATGACTGCATTTATTTTTGGAACTTTACATACCTTATACTTACATTTAACAAGAGTAGAGACATGTTTACATTTTCCACTATTTTCTGCTTTACAAGAACATAACATTTGGCTAATGCTCATGCCATTTGTGAAAGATAGGGTTCCTTTAATTTCGTGGGGATTGGACCTTACTGAAGGAATAAACCATATTATATTTTGATGGTATGCTCAGAACTTTCCTCTATTTTTCCAGCCAAAATAAGATAACCAGAGTTTAAAACTTCTTGAATTTTCAGTACCCAAGAACTTCAAATATCCCACGATACTACTTAACTTCATGACTAAAAAATAGAACCAAATAGAAAGTAGAACTTCAACAAAACAAAATAGAACGAATAGAACTTTGAAAACAAAACCAAATTTGTTTTTGACAGAATGACTTGAATGACAGACGATTTGTGACGGAACGGAACAGTAAATTAGGCAACATTGTATTCCATCAGGGCGAGTTGGTTTTAGCCGCAGCTGAAATGTCACGTTGCCGTTGCCATTTATTTATTTCTGGCTTCATGCTTCATAGTTGTTGGAACAGACATATGTATAGGAATATAGGAAGATATAATATATCTTTATATTATAAAAGTTACATAGATTAGTATAATATTTCATCACCTTGAATAAAAATCTTTCTATTTATAATGCCGACAATTGGAGTTAATAGGGATTTATTATTTAAATCCTTAGGGAAAACTTACAGTAAGTGAATGTTATTTAATTTTATTTATTAAGGAAGGTTGTGCATTACATAGTTTTTCTATTTTTTAGCTGATGATGAATTCCAGGTCCTTTGTTTTGAATTCGGTTTGGAACTAGATGAAGTGGTAGGTGTACAAAGATATTAACAATACATGACTACCTATATTAATACGGAAACTAGTAAAAACAATATCCATAAATATTGACATTGATTTTCTACTAGATTAATGTGTTAATCCATTGTGGAAAACCACTACAAGCACATTTTTGACACCTTACACCTATTTGGCTATAATATCAATATTAACACCTTTAAATTGTTTAAGTAGGATAACTTCCAAGGTTTTTAAGTTAATTTTTACTATAAAGGTACAGTTCCGACAACGACTACAGATGTCAGTTACAGTGGTCACTGTGACAGACTTCACTACTTTCCACTATTAATTTGTATGAGACTGGTTCTGACTGCAATTGCTGTCCGGCAGAGCGTCAGTTGCTAATGATTATACAAATTAATAGTGCAAAGTAATGACGATTGTCATGGTGACAACTGTAACTGCCATCTGCACTCGTTGTCACAATCGTATCTTAAAACTTTCTGAATTTTCTGTATATGTTCTGACTATAACTTTAATAATTAGTTTTTTTCAATGTCAATGATTCGTATCAAAATACCTATGTAATTTATTAAATGAACTAACAAGAGAGAATCCTTCAAGTGGGCATCCAAGAAAGACAAATAATTTTAGCAAAACTGATAGAATTTAAATATGATGGTCATAAAACTATGTATAAAATACACTCCACATCAGAGAAAACGGGCCACCCATATATTTTAAAAAATTTTGCATCTTTTTATTTTTTCCTTATTTATATCAAATTAAATCTATTGTGTTTTGAGGCAGTTACTCTCGTAGTATGTTAGCCTACATTATCATTAGTATCAAAGGAAAAACTTAAGATTTATACATTAAGAGCAAACAGTAGCAATCAACAGGTAGCAACAAACACGTTCCAAGATTGTGGCTATAATTGTGAATATTTTGTCGAGATATTTGGCACACATATTAGTAATATAATAAAGAATGGCGATACAGAGCCCAATTTCAGAAATATGTTAGTATGTGGAAATTACTCTATAACTAAATAAAATATTGAAAAAAGGAGCCTGTACCGCCATTAAGAAAGACAAAGAATACACTTTCTTCAAATAAACTTTTTTATCCCGTGCCTAGATTTTATGTCACATTGGAACTACTAAAAATCGATTTTTTTATAACAAGAAATCGAACGTCACTGACTTGGCAACATTTCGCGCCTATGTGTATAAAAATTATTGTTTTTGATAGTGTAAACATCACTGTCAGTGTCGAATTACCGATGCACTGTTGCCTCACTTTTGAAAGTTCGCAGAACTTTCGCAATCTTGGACCACGTTTGTTGCTACCTGTTGATCGCTACTGTGTGCTCTTAATAAATGTATCAAAAATTTCAATGCAACATGACAGTTACAATTACAATAATTGAATATTGAATTATTATAGAGTCAAAAAAAGGCAATTACCACTTGTTTCAATGATATCGATACATTTTAGGCAAAGTAACGTGACATTTTTGAAAATCATGTTTTTCCATTAAACAAACGCTATTATTGTTCAAAAGGCACTGCCAAAGTGTAGTAAGCCTATACATATATTATGTTTAAAGTAATTCTAGGCTTACTACACTTTGGCAGTACCTTCTAAACAATAATAGTGTTAGTTTAATGGAAAATCATGATTTTCGCCAAAAATGTCACTTACTTTACTTTGCCAAAAACGTATCGATATGTGTTCAGAAGGCCACTGAATTTTACTAATTTAATTATCTTCAAGGTACTGTGTTACAATCCTTGCTGTGTGTGGTCTCGCATTATCTCTTAACCTTTACTTAATGCAATTAAGAGTTTTATATTCTCCATTGGAGTGCATACGGGTCACATTATCCGTATGCATGCCAATGGTGAATATTAAATTCTTAATTGTATGTCAAAAAATGCACAATAACTACCTTTTAAAACCTACTAAATTTCATTATGTATTTGAATTTCTCAACCGGTATTAAAGCAATAAATAAATCGTCAGTTTGTAAGAAAAAATTGAATGTCGCTTGTCTCGGAAACGAAGCATTTGCTGACATACGTTTATAAATTATAAAGCAAACAGTCGTTATTTTTCCATGCAAAATTGCTCCTTAAAGTTTGTCACACTTATTTAGAAACACCCTGTATTGATGAAGAACATGGCTAGCTATTAAAGTACCTTAAAGTAACTTCTTTATTATCCAACATAAGCAAATTAATCCAAAAACAGAATGTTAAGAAAACCTTAGGCTATAGTTTGGTTTTAATTTCGGTATTTTATAAATGCTAGAATGTCTCAAAGGGTATGGTGAACTTTTAGAAAAAAAAAAACAGTTTGATTGGTACACCCGGTATACATAGTGTGACCAACTCCAATTCAGTCGAATTAAGGACAAGGCTGAAAAAATACCTGAAATCCGGGACTTTTCAATGAAAATCAGGTCTTTTTTTTAATATACAGGGTGAGTCACCACTAACGGGACGGAAGATTACAGGGAAATGGTAAAAGATTTGAAAACATTTTTAAATATAAGTTTTAATAGTTTGTAAGTTGATAAAAGCTACATTTTAAAATTATTTTCAAATATACAGGGTGTCCCAATAAATGGTGGCGTATCAAAGTTATATTTTTTCTTATGGAATACCCTGTATTTTATTGCATTTTTTAATTGTCCCTAAAAAATAAGGTATAGTTTCATAAGGCTTCCCTATACCTATGTACAGAGTGTTCTGAGTTATGTTGACTTTTCTTAAAATGTAAAGTTTTAAAAGAAGGCTTATTCTCAAGTTATTTAAGAAATTATAAAAATATTACTTTTACATATAAATTGTTGGATATTGATGGAATGTAATCCATGATTAATTATTACACATTTATCTACAGGGTGTTCAAAATTTACAGTTTCATAATTGAAGTATTCAATGTGTCATATGATGCTTATTTTAAATGGAACACCATGTATATTAATAAATAATTATACTTGACAAATTTACCTCTTTCGAATGGTATATGGATGTCCTATACCTAGGTCTCATAGTTCTTGCGTAATTTACAATTATTTAAATTCTTAGTCTGTAAATCGATTTTAAAACAAAAGTTGAAGTTAATTAATGTCATTGTGTGACATTGTCATTTTATGACAATACGGTCTGGTAATTATCATATAATTAATGCATACCATGATTGATTATTACACATTTATTTACAGGGTGTACAGTTGCGTTACAATTTACAGTTTCATTATTGGATTATTCAATGTTGGTTATTTTATTAGAACACCATGTATATTAATCAATGATTAGGTATACTAAACACAGGTTTCTCTTTCGAATGGTATATAGATTTTTTATAACTAGGAGTCATAGTTTTTGCGTAATTTACAATTTTGTTAAACGGTACATCGATCTTAAAAATATTTATAGTCACTTTCCATTTTTAAACCCATCATCTTGGCATAGTTGTTATAGAGTGTAGTTGTAAATAAATATGTAGGTATATTTTTATTTGCTGATTTGTAAAATAAATTTTTTCATTATTGAAAATAATTAAATACATAACGAAACATATAGAATCTTATTAAAACAAATACATAAATAACACAAAATGAACCACAACTTACTATAAGTAAAAAATTATCAGTTATGTAATACATGTTCAAAATGTTTATACAACAAGCGATTTTAAATGATTTGTTTACATTATTTAACACAGTATTTAACACAGACGCAAAAGCGTTCGAAAAATATCATCTAAAGTAGTAGGGTAGCAAGTGTATCATTTACAATATTTTTAATATAACCCCATTTAAAAAAATTCATCTTGGTCAATCCTGGTGACCTAGGTGGCCAAATATAGGTATGGACCGAATCTATCTATCCATTTCTAAATTTTATGTTGAGGTTGTTCTTAACATCACGTCAAAAATAAGCTGGAACTCTGTCGTCCAATTGGAGCCACATGTTTGTTCATACGCTAAGTGGAAGGCTATAAGATGGATATGGATCCAAAAAACTAGTTTTAAAAAATTTAAAGAAGTTGCTCCATTCAGATTTTCGTCAAAAAAATATGGGTCGATAACGTATTCGCTCAGAATACTGCCCCAAACATTAACACTTCATCGATGTTGGCGATCAACAGTAAAATGTTTGTTTACTGTCTCATAATAAAATGAAAGCTATGTCTATTAAATAGACGATTATTATGAAAAGTAGGTAGATTCGCCTGTACACAATACATTTTAAAAAAAAATCAGGATTTTCTCCAAATTCTAAAGTCTATAAACGAAAAGTGAAACGTTCCTGTTCTGTCTAATGCTGGTGTAGTTGAGTTTTATACGGATGATAGTGGTTTTTCTTATGTATTCTACATACACTCGTTTGACTCGAAATTTTTTACGTACTAGTATTTGGGTTTTCCGTAACAGAAAGCAGGACATCAAGTTCGTTGACGTCATCAAAAATAAATGGTTTATTTTTATTTAACTTTTCGTACCTATGCAACATTACCAGTACACGGAATCTATCGAGAAATCTCTCAAAAACGTCCTTTTTTGGGTGTCTTCTATCAGGATACTACTTTTAAGCGCAAACATTAGAAGCTAAGAGACAATTTTAAAAATATTCCCCAATGCAAAGTAGCATGTCTACTCTTTCATAGATAGCGTGATTATTCATTTTTAGGAACAATTAAATTTGAATGTAATTGGCTCAGCCAAAGCCATTTTTAAGTAAAAAAAATTTGAATATTATACACGGATGTTTATAGTTTTGATAATTACCAGATCGTACTGTTATAAACTGACAATGTCATACAATGACATTAATTAACTATATCTTTTGTTTTAAAATCGATTTACAGATTAGGAATTTAAATAATTGTAAATTACGCAAAAACTATGACACCTAGGTATAGGACATCCATATACCATTCGAAAGAAGTAAATTTGTTTAGTATAATTATTTATTAATATACATGGTGTTCCATTTAAAATAAGCATCATATGACACATTGAATACTCCAATAATGAAACTGTAAATTTTGAACACCCTGTAGACAAATGTGTAATAATTAATCATGAAATACATTCAACCAATATCCAACTATTTAGATGTAAAAGTAATGTTTCTATAATTTCTTAAATAACTTGAGAATAAGCGTTCTTTTAAAACTTTACATTTTAAGAAAAGTCAACATAACTCAGAACACTCTGTACATAGGTATAGGGAAGCCTTATGAAACTATACCTTATTTATTGCGGACAATTAAAAAATGCAATAAAATACAGGATGTTCCATAAGAAAAAATAAAACTTTGATACGCCGCCATTTAATGGGACACCCTGTATATTTCAAAATAATTTTAAAATGTAGCTTTTATCAACTTACAAACTATTCAATTTAAACCTTTTTGAAATCTTCTACCATTTCGCTGTAATCTTCCGTCCCGTTAGTGGTGACTCACCCTGTAGAACTTTAATATTATCATTTTATTTATTATTTAACAGTTTTATGTTGACAATGATATTTTTGATGGGATTCAGCCACAATTGGTTGTAATGACAATTACATTTTTGTTAGTTTTTGACGTTTCGACTTCCAATTCGGAAATTGTTCTTAAAAAGGGAAAAATTAAAAAAAAAAAACTGGTGTTAGATTTCAATGTAAATATAACCTTAGGTTAATACAAAAATGTAATTAATTATCATTACAACCAATGATGGCTTAATCCCACCAAAAATATAATAGGGAACTTGCACATAAAAATATTTTTGCATAAAATTGTTAATTTATGTTTAAAAATGATAAATTCAAAATATTACGTCTTAACAATTAATAGTGTACGTACAACAACTGATTATAATTCCGCGCCCGAAATTACCGTTTCAAACAACTTTAAAAGCGCGCGCTTGGGTCTGACGTCACCAACCATGATATTATTTACCACTGTTCTCGTTTGGCTACTGCCTAGTGCCAGACGTGCACTCTGCAGATAATATCTTGTAAAGATTTTCATGCATTCATAATATTATTTTTAGTTTAGGGAAATACATTTTTATTTTACAACATAGGTATCTCAAATGCCAAATTATATTATAAAGTTTGAACAAAATTAAATACCTACATTAATATCGTATTTCTTAAAAAATGTAAGTACATAGATACTACTAAAAAATTACTTATAAAAAAAAAGAAAGAATGTTTTATTATAATATATAAATATATATTTAGTTTAAAATATGAATTTCATTCTCACATAAAGAAATAAAAAATATTTTATGGATGAAACTTTATTTTATCAAATTTTTATTCCATTTATTTTTAATAATTATCAGATCCAAATAGATGCGGGAAAATATTTACACTCCAAAAGTCTTGTGCTATACTAATCAAACTGTCGATAAGATCTGCGTCCTATTCTATCCAAATACATATAAGTAAATTTTGAATTATTTTTAAAGTGTGTATCTGGTACGCAAAATCAACACTTTTTTTTCAAATAGAAACATTATTTGCAACTGTACTTTTGCATTGTACATTGTAACATTGGTTATTTGGTTGTCTATTGGTTATTAAATGTTCCAAATATATGTACTTCTAGTCATAATATTTTGTAATAAACAAAACTAAAACCTATAATTTATAAATATTTTAAATTCATAACAAAGAAGAAAGAAAATAAAAATAACTTAAAAATAAACAAAACTTTTAGTAATAAAAGTCAGAGTAACTAAAAACTATTGTTATAAACAATTTAAACGTGTTTATTAATAATACTTATAATAGGTACGTACTTATTTGCCTCCTCGCATTTCTCCAGTATAATAACTTTCACTGCTTTTTATAAAATTTGCCACCATGAAGACATCAACTACTGTAGATTGTCAGATTAACTTTTTGAAAAACCCTAGTCAGTCATATTATACATTTAAAAACACTACTTTATAAAGTATCACTCAAAATGATCAATTTCAGTTTAAAACTAAATATACTCATTATGGAACTATACAAGAACACAAATACCTTGGAATTTCCAATTAAATAATATGATTAAAATGGAATTAATACAATCCCCAAAACAACCTTTTTTGAACTTTTATTTACAATCAACTTCTACATGAGAGTTTTAAGTAAATGTGAATGAATTTGTAAATAATTTCGAAATATCCTAGCGGCTTTGTTGTCGACTCATAGAAATCTAGCAGGTAGACGTGGGTCGTGACGTCAGACCTGTTTACGCGCCTCTGAAGAAATTTGAATTTTATAGCTTTTTCAATGTCTCGTAATAAGCCTATGGGTTAACAATATTTGTTTTTTTTTTGCATGCATGCGTTTTATGATCATGTTACCTTATACTTTTTAATATTATTTTAATATTTAAAAATATATGCAAGTTCCCTATTGTCAAACATGCCAAAAGAAAACCGCTTCATAACATTTTTATGTTGATTACTTCTTATTATTGTAGCTTGTTTCTTAAAATCATATTTGTCTTGTTTTTTTGTTTATTTAATAAAACTCCAACAGGAATCTTATGATTATTGCTATCTGATCATTACTATGATCAATAAGCAAGTTAGTTCTATATACAAAATATTATAAAAAACTTATCTAAGGTCATATTCAACAATATTCCTTAGGCTCTAATACATTACAGTACTACTAGCTAAGGTGTACACTTTAGCCGCACTTTGCTATGCTTTTTCACTTTCACGCACTTCCCCTAGAACTAGTCATAATAAATCACTTTATAACTAATCAAATAAACTAAAACAGCTAATAACACTAACACAAGCAGTAGCGAGGGTTGCACTTGCACATAACCTAAAAACTTTAATTTGTTGTCATCTGATGTCAGCTGACGAATACATGAAGGAGGAATGTCACAATTTTTATTCTCTGTGGTATGGATGAAGGAGGTAAGTACTTTATCTTGTTACTTACCTCCTTCATTCACTAGATATTTAAAGTAGTGTGGTCAATTACCTCCTTCATACGCTGGCTATCTCAGTTATTTTAAATCATAGAAGACTGTGGATAAGTGGAAAATTTAATTTAGCACTTACCACCTTCATCCTTGCGGATAACTCATTTTCTTAAAAAATGTCACTTACTCCCTTCATCCACTCACCCCTTCAAATGGACAGCCTAAGTCTGACGTCACAAATGTCACAAAATTGGGAGGAGCTTATATTGACTCCAAACAATTTTGTTTGTAATGTTAAATGGTCATAAGGAATTTTTCATTTATGTGCTTTGTGTGGCAAAATAAGACTTCATTTAGGTATTTCGTTAAAGAAACGTGTTAATTAAGAGATTTTTATTCGTTTTTGTTCAGGTGGTTTTTATTCCTTAGTGGTTGAAAATAAACATAACCTCAAAACTGTTTACGTTCTAATCATTACATTAAATTAACTCACCTGGGCAAAAACGAATAATAATCTCTTAATTGACACGTTTCTTTAACTAAATACCTAAATGAAAAGTCTTATTTTCACTTATAATCACCGATCGGTAGAAGAAGTATCGGCCGACCGCGCAAAAGATGAACAAGCAGAATTGCTTATAAAGAGGAAGAAGAAGACTTTATCGAAGGCCTTCTCAAAATCTATTAAATCTACATAGAGGTCTTGGTTTGCATCCAAACATCTCTGCATTAACACACTCAGACTAAACAAAACTTCCCGTGTTCCCAGTCCACTTCTGAATCCAAACTGTGTGTCACGTATGTCCTCTTCTAATTTGTTAAATATTATTTTGTGAATTATTTTTAAAAATACTTCAATGTGTGGCTCATCAATGCTATAGTCCTGTGGTCTGTGCTCTGAACACTCTCTGGCGTTATTCGTCTTAGGGATTGTGACAAAAGTAGAGGAACCATTGCTTTGGTATGATACCTGTTCTATAAATTGTTTTAAAGAGGTTCACCATTATTTCAAGTGTGTCGTCGTCTGTAAGTTTCAACAATTCTACAGGAATTTCATCTGGTCCTGCAACTTCACCCCCTTTAGTGTTCCTTATAACATATTCTATCTCGCTTTTTAGGACTTCAGGATATGAATATGACTAGAAATTTAGAAAAGGGGAGAAAAATAGTCAATTCATGTAGGCAGCAGCTAAGCTCGCAGAACTAAATTATTATTTTGAGATGTAATAACTTCATAAAGTTGTATTAAAATTATTGTTAAAATCCAGTATTTTTTATAGACAACAGAAAAGCAGATGATAACAAAAGAACAAGGAGAAGATCGACAGGTTACAGTTAATGCTTCTGAAGATGTAATATATAGGATCGATATCCCGGCTAATCGTTATGATCTACTTTGTTTAGAAGGATTGGTTCAAGGAATTCTAGTATTTCAAGGAAAGTAAGTATTTACGAACGCACTCTTAACCTCAATATCAGTCAATATGTCATCTGTGTAAAAGCCAATTATTGTAACCTTCAAAGTTCTCAAAATATGTTTGTTCTCGAGAGACGACACCATTGTGCATCAAATAAATCTTTAATAATAAGAACATTTTAACACAGTTTTACAGGAAGCAGCATGGAACTCAACACCATTACCTACAAATCGACATATGAACAAACACTGTTCCAATACAATACATGAAAAAATAATTGAGAAAAGAAAAAGAATTGAGAAAACAATGGCAATTATCAAGATCACCTCAAAGTAAAACAAACCTCAATAAAGTACAAAAAGACCTAAAAAAATTTAAAATAGCAGAAAAAAATGCAAGCTTTCAGGAATACCTACAAAAACTAGATGCAACTCAAGACACTGACTACTCGTTGTGGAAGGCTACAAGGTCTCTACGAAGGCAGAACTATACAGTCCCACCACTAAGAACACAAACAGGACAATGGGCGAGAAGTCCTCTAGAAAAGGCCGAAACATTTGCGACAAACCTTAAAAAAGTCTTTACACCAAATGAGGGAAATTATTCACTACAAACTGAAGAAGAAATTATTTCGATACTCACAAAACCTTATCAACTAGAACTTCCTGAAAAAAAATTCACAAAAAATGAGGTAAAAAATATTATACAACACAACATCGATCCAAAAAAGGCTCCAGGATACGACCTGATTACAGGAAAAACTCTTCAGCAACTCCCAGAGAAAGGCTTCCAATTTCTGACACAGTTATTTAACTCTATAATGAGACTAGGTCATTTCCCATCACAATGGAAACTAGCACAAATAACAATGATACTAAAGCCAGGAAAAGAACCAGAAAGTGTACAGTCCTACCGTCCTATTAGTCTTCTTCCAGTGGTATCCAAAGTTTTCGAAAAGCTGACACTTACTAAGCTAATGCCTATACTAGAAAACAAAAAACTAATACCACCACACCAATTTGGGTTTATAAAACAACATTCAACAATACAACAGGTACATAGAATTGTAGAGAGAATCAACGAGGACTTTGAAAATAATAGGTACTGCTCGGCGGTATTTCTGGACGTAAGTCAGGCATTTGATAAAGTCTGGCATCAAGGCCTATTATGTAAACTAAAACAGAATTTACCTACAAATTACTATATACTCTTAAAGTCATATATCACCAACAGAAACTTCCAGGTAAAGTATGAGAATGAATACACAAACATACAACAAATTCTCACTGGGGTGCCCCAAGGAAGTGTACTAGGACCTATATTATACCTTATATTCACTGCTGACTTACCGACAGATACACATATATCACTACAGCCACATTTGCGGATGATACGGCAATACTATCATCGAACAAAAATCCCAAAATAGCCTCAGAAATCTTACAAAATAATCTAAATAAAATTCAACAATGGATGACAAAATGGAGAGTCAAAATTAATGAAAACAAATCGCTACACTTAACATTTACCACGCGTATGGAAACATGTCCGGCTGTATACTTAAACGATAAAGGAATCCCACAAGGGGATGAAGTCAAATATCTAGGTATGTACTTGGACAGAAGATTAAACTGGAGGAAGCATATATTTACTAAGCGAAAACAACTGGGTCATAAGTTAAGAACCATATATTGGCTGTTGGGCAAAAAATCAAAACTATCAACTGAAAATAAAATATTAATCTACAAATCCATCCTAAAACCAGTGTGGACTTATGGGATAGAATTATGGGGAACCGCTGCACATTCCAACATTGAAATAATACAAAGATTTCAGTCCAAAATATTGAGATCAATACTAGGGGTTCCATGGTTCATAACCAATGAAGCCATCCATCGGGACGCCGGACTACCATACGTCAAAGATGACATCAAAAAGTGCGCGAAAAAACATACAGAGAAACTTAAAGTGCATCCAAACGTGTTAGCAAAAAATTTAGTGAATAAACCGCGTAATGTTCGTAGGTTAAAACGAAAAGTTCCGTTAGAGTTAAGTGAACAATAGGTACTAAATTAATGTGTATAAGTTTATGTCAGAAATAGTCAGTGTTGTAGGCTAAGTTTTAAAAAGGGGTGCATCATTGGATGCCTTCCTACATGTCATTCCTAATTATTGTCAGTCCTATTACTTATTGTCTGTTATCTACCTAAACATTTAGGTTTAGATTGTATAGATATATTGTAATAAATGTGGGGTTAATAAAAAAAATAACCCGAAACGTTATAATAATAATTGTTATTTTTATGTTTTTTTTGAAAGGTGCAAACAGAGTTACCATGACCACTTGCAAGCTGTAAGCCACCTTATTTTGCCTTTACTCTAACTCTGTACCTACGTCAGGGAATTTATGTCTATTCTTGGATAACTTAAATAATTTATTTATAATACTTGTAATAGCTCAAATTGTAGGTTTTTTAATTTACTACAACTTTCTTTTTAAAAGTTTTTGTCTACAATATCAGCTGCAAAATTAAAAATCTTTAAGAATTGCAAATTTAACAAATGAAAAGCGCACAAATTTTAGTACAAGTTATTCCTGCCATCGTCCTTTACAACACCTGATAGGCTTCAAAAATTCCTGAATTATAACAGGGTTTTTTACCCACAGCCTGGGGTATTAAGCGAAAAACAATATTTATCAAATAAACATTTTTTCCTGTTTTCGGACAACAGTAAGATGTATTTCGAATTAAATAAAATATATACATTCTTCTTTTTGTCTCAATTAATTTAATTAAAAAACAATTTTTGGGCTTTTTCTTCTTCCTCTGTAGACTAAGAGCCGCTATAGGTGAAATTTCTTAATCATTTTAGGCACGATGGGACACTATAACTTAAATAGTAGAACCTAAAAGAAAACGTTTGAACACTGTGCCGTCACTTTTCAGTGGCACATGCGTCGACAGTGGCGCATCAAACTTTCCACTTCTGGACGGGATAAATAAATTAAAAGTTACCCTCCCTTACTAACAGAATTAATTTTTTGTTATTTTTTTAAGTTCTATGTGATTAACACATAAAATTCAGCGTAATTTTAACCCACCACCCCCTTCCTCCTACCCCCACCATCAAAAACTTCATTTTTCGTTTTTATTTTTTTTTGGTGGGATGCAATCAATTTTAAAATTTCAAAAACTTCACAAGCATAGCTGAGGATTTTATAAAACATGCCTATTTTTTATAGACCCATAGGCAGAGTGTACATAACCTCAAAAAATTTAAAAAAATTTTTTTTTTTTCAAAAAAGCGTATAACTTTTTTTGAGGAATAGCTACAGGTCAAATTTTTTCTTAATTTTGTGTGTTTTACCAAACACTATATTTTTAATTTTTTTCAGATTTTTCTGTAAGGCTCCCCACCTTCAAAAATCCGAAAAACTGTTTTTTGGGGGGTTTTGGGGGATTTTCCCTATTTTATAGACTTCATAATATATCAAATCAATTTTGTTTTTATAGGTTATATGTAACTTGAAGTAAGTGAGTCCTTTAGAATATTTAAAAATCAGAAAAACACGTTCAAACCCCCCAAAACCCCCTTAAAAACAGTTTTTTGGTTTTTTAAAGGTGACCAGCGTAACAAGAAAAATCTGAAAAAAATTAGAAATATAGTGTTTGGTAAAATACACAAGACTAAGAAAAAATTAGATCTGCAGCTATCCCCAAAAAAAAAGTTATATACTTTTTTCCAAAAAAAATTTTTTTTAAATTTTTTGAGGTTATGTACACTCAACCTACAGGTCTATAAAAAATAGACGTGTTTTATAAGAGCCTTAACTATGCTTGTGAATTTTTTGAAATTTTAAAATTGATTGCATCCCACAAAAAAAAATAAAATCGAAAAATAAAGTTTTTGATGGTGGGGGCAGGGAGAAGGGGGTGGTGGGTTAAAATTACGATGAATCTTATGTCTTAATCACATAGAACGTAAAAAAATGAAAAAAACTAAATTCTGGTAATAAGGGAGGGTATTTTTAAATTTATGTATCCCGTCCATAAGTGGAAAGTTTGATGCGCCACTGTCGACGCATGTGCCACTGAAAAGTGACGGCACAGTGCTCAAACGTTTTCTTTTAGGTTCTACTATTTAACTTAGAGGGTCCCGTCGTGCCTAAAATGCTTAAGAAATTTCACCTATAGCGGCTCCTAGTCTACTGGTTTCTATCCGTTTCGGATGTTGGAAATCATATTGGCAATCATAACCTTACTCGCTGCGGCTCGAAACAGTTCCGTTGACGTTTTCTTAAACCATGTTCTCAAATTCCGCAGCCATGATATTCTCCTTCTACCGGGTTCGCGCTTACCTTTGACTTTACCTTGCAATATGGACTGCAGCAGGGAGTAACGGTGCTGATTTCTCATAACATGTTCCAAATACTGCAATTTTATGCGTTTGATGGTATTGTCCTTTTCATGAGCATTTTTCAGTGCGTAACAAATGATAGGAAAAAGGGTAAGTCCGTGATGATACACATTTATGACATTTATTCTAACATGACATTTTAGTTAAATCTGACAGTTGTCACATTTTATTTTCAATTTGGAATAAAAACAAATCAAATGTGTTTCTTGCATTTATAAAATGGTATTTTCTTTGATTTGTATAGTCTTATAAATTATACAGATTATATTTGTAATATTATTATCTAATTAAAAAAAATTATTTTTTTTATTATGGCGCCATCTATCGACAACTAGAATAACTAGAATAAATGTTGTAAATGTCTGTAATCACGGACGTGCCTTTTTTCTGTCACATAAAATTTAATGCGTTAGAAAGAAATCGAAAAACTGTGACGCACTGAAAGATGATCATGAGAAAAAGAATAAACACAATCTCTGGTTCCTTCTTCATTCTTCGTAGAACTTCCTTGTTGGTGATCCTTGCTGTCCATGATATTCTCAGCATTCTTCTATAAAGCCACATCTCAAATGCTTTAAGTTTTTTAATAGTGGTGTCTGTAAGCGTCAATGACTCCGCTCCGTACAACACACAGAGAAAATATAACATTTCAAATGTCTCATTTTTGTATATAGGGATATGTTGTGGCTTTTGAAGATGGCGCTCATTTTGTTAAAGAGCGTTCTTGCTTTTCCTATGCGGCCTTTTATTTTGTGTACATTGGCTCCACTGCTCATTTATAATAGTTCCCAGGAAACAATACTCTTACGCGCGCTATCTGCGTTCCATTAATGTATAGATGAGCCCCGTTTATATTCTCCTTGCTAATAATCATTTGTTTGGTTTTTTTTGCGTATTAATGTTTAGTCCGTACTGTTGACTGTACTCGTTGATTTGATTATGTCCATTAGTCTCTGAAGTCCCTCTAAACTATCTGCTATCACCATGGTGTCGTCGGCATATCTAATATTGTTTACTCTTTCTCCATTTAGAAGGATGCCTTCGTCTACTCCGTATAGAGCCTCGTTAAAAATTCTCTCTGAGTACATATTTAATATCAACGGCAATAGGATACATCCCTGTCTAACTCCACGTAGTATTTTTATGTAATCTGTTTCTTCTCCGTTAATTTTCATTTATGCTGCCTGATTCCAGTAGAGTTCTGAAATTATTCTGAAGTATTTGTCACCCAAGTCTGGTTCTTTTAAAATGTTAATCATCTTTTGGTGTTGAACTCTGTCAAATGTCTTTTCATAGTCGATCAAGTACGCGTATACGTCGTAGTTAACGTCCCTTCATCTTTGAATCAGGACTTGTAGTCCAAAAAGTGCCTCTCTGGTACCCACTGAATTAATGAACCCGAACTGTCTGTCCGATATTTGTTCCTCGCACTTCTTGTAAATTCTTCCAAGGATGACTCTAAGAAACAGTTTCAACATATTATGGCTAATTAGGCTGATTGTTCGATATTCTTCGCACTTTTTTGCCCCCTGCCTTTTAGGTATCGCTATGAATTCTGATTCTAGCCATTTATCAGGGATGATTCCTGTATTGTATATTTTATTGAAGACAGCCGTGATCCAGTTTATACCTTCTTCCTTCAAGAGTTTTAAAAATTCAGCGTCGATATTATCAGGCCCTACAGCTTCCCTGTTTTTCATCCGTTTTATTGCTTCTTCTACCTCGGATTTAAGTATATCTGGACCCGTCATCCTCTCTGAACATGGATGCCTGTAAAGGTCGGGACACACATATCCGCACCGAGTCAGCACCGCGTCCGCACCAAGCAGGCTAGCCTTGTCTTGTCAGCTCTTGCTGTCTCTGCTCTCGGCTCGGTGCGGACGCGGTGCTGACTCGGTGCGGATATGTGTGTCCCGACCATAATCCGTTCTTTGATCTTGAAAAAGTGTCTCTAAATATATTCTCCATTTGTCCTTCATCTATTGGATGTCAATGATTAATTTTCCATTGGTGTCTATGAGCTTTATTTGTGTTCGCTTTTTAAAAGTACCACTTACTTTTACCTTTTTGGGTACATTAAAATTGTCAAGCTTGGCTTGTAGTCTTTCTATTTCGGTACATTTCTCTACAGCTTCTTTTTCTTTAGCTTCTCTTATTTTTCTTCTGATGCATGCCTGGATCTTTTTATATTCATCTTTATGTCCTTTGAAGTGAAGGATTTCTGGAGTAATCCAAGATTTCTTCTTTGTTTGGTTTTAGCAGCTCTTCTTTAGTTTTCTTAATTATTTCTTCGAATTGATTGATTTCTCGTTGGATGTTATTTTCTCCTTTTATTTGTTTAACCTGGTTGTTAATGTATTTTCCCACTTGCTTTTTAACTTCCAGATGTTGCAGGGCTGTCATGTTGTAATTAGGTCTAGCCTTTTTCTTTATTGCCTTCAGTCTCACATCCATGACTCCCACTCAAGGTATGTGATCCTGATTTTTTTGGGAACCCTGTATAAATAATTACGTTAATGTTTATATTAGTAAATAGAGCACTGAATAACCTTTCGAATGAGCTATCACACGACCCCTATTCTCATTTAAAATAATCATTAATTACACGCCCAGATGGATGACGCCACTAGTATGATATGGTACACGACAATTAGACCGAAATCATTAGACCGAACTCATTGGACCGACAAGCACTTTACCGAAACCTCATTAGACCGAACAACATTAGACCGAAATGGTACAGAAATTAAAAAATATTGCAATAAATTATGCTAAGATTTTTTATAACTGTCTTTTTGTTTATTGTAATGGTTTGTATAATTATATAGACTGTAAATTGTCTTTCTGTACAGTGTGATATGAAATAATTTTCATCCGTTAAACAAATTAGTCTTCTTCTTCTTCTTCTTCTTCTTCTTCTTCTTCTTCTTCTTCTTCTTCTTCTTCTTCTTCTTCTTTTATATATGCAGTACTGCCTGTTTTTCTCCAACGGTGCCTTTCATTCTGTCCCTAAGTAGTCAGACATCCTGCTTATGTGCTCATTACACTTTTCTTTTCTGTTGTTTACCCAGATATTTATATTGTTTACCCCACATATGCGTCTGATTTCCTCACTTCTTACCCTATCCTGTAGTCCTTTTCCAGCAATCCTTCTTAAGATCTTCATTTCGTTGGTTTCCAGATGTCTTCGTGTTTTGCTTGTATCTGGTCTTGTTTCGGCCGTGTAAGTCATAACTGGCCTAATAACTGACATATATTCGGGCCTTTGTTTACAATCTTAGGTGTTTGTTTTTCCAAATTGTGTCGTTTAGGCATCCGGCCGTTCTACTTCTACTGGCTTTAATTATTTGGTCTTTTACCTCTTCTTTGATATTGTTGTCGGCTGATAGATTAATTCCCAGATATTTGAAAGTCATTACTTGTTGTATAATTTGATTGTCTAACTCCAATTTGCATCTTATTGGTTCTTTGGCAATTACTAAGCTTTTTTTGGACTGATATTTTCATATTCATTTTTTTTTGCGTTAATGTTGAACTCGTGCAATAATCTTTGTAGGTCGTCTTCGCACTCTGCTACTAACACGGTGTCATCAGCGTAACAGAGCATTTTTATCTCTCTATTGCCCATTTTGTACCCTCTTTTTTTCTTCACTTGTTTTATTATTGCATCCAAGATTATGTTAAACAGTAGAGGGCTTAGTGAATCTCCTTGCCTGATTCCTGTGTTTGTTTCTATGGGTTCTGTTATTATTCCATTGACTTTCATTTCTATTTTATTTCTTACATATATGTTTCCTATCAGTTTTATGATATCCAGTGGTAAATTTTTGTCATATAGTAGGTGTATCACATCTTTTAATTGGATTCTATCAAACGCTTTCTAAAACAAATTAGTGAAGGCAAAATTAAATTAGGGTAGAGTGACGTTAACACCGTTCTAACTGTTTTTAATAACCATCCAAATAACATTTAGTTGTAATTACATTTGTCTTATCTCTTTTAAAGCGAGAAGTAAAAAGAAAAAGAAAAAAATAAACAAAAAACAGAGCAAAAAAAGAAACGCTAAACTAGCCAGTACTTTGTGCTGCCACACCTAAGCCTGGATAAATTGTGAAGGGAGGTTGATGTTACCCTTGCTCAGATTACAATCCTGTTTGAGCACCCTGTATTATGTACCTAATGCTTTTCGGTCTCCTACTGTTTGGTCTAGTGAGGTTTTGGTAAAGTGCTTTTCGGTCTAATGAGTTCGGTCTACTGCTTTCGGTCTAATGATTTCGGCCTCTTTACAGTAAACCATATAATATACATATATGCCAGAAAATTATAATTTAAAAATACAGTAGACTCTCTCTATAACGAACACGGGTATTATGAGGTTTCGCTTATAACAAGATACACTAGATGTCCCATGAAATTCTTATTGAACTGTAACACCTCTATAAGGACGCATATTTGGTTATAACGAGGAAAAATGAAATCGAAGAATATGTTTCTTTTCCTGTTTTTGGCGTGGTGGGTGGTGATTGCTATAAATACATACCCCAACCCCAAGGTACAAAAAAACATACTGGGTGTTTTAATAAAAAAAGTCAACGTTTTTCTTTTTCAAAAGTCCGCCATTTTTTATTTAAAAGCGATATAAAAAATGGTCATCTACCTAAAAACTTGAAAAACGGTCATTTACCTATCCAGCGTTATAAAATTTTATAAAATCGGTTGTCAAATGACTGAGCAATTAATTTTTAAAATGAGAGATGCAATGGGGAAATCACATAACATAATATCATTTTGCTTAGAGTTATGTTATTTAGGTATGTGATATCCACGTTGCACCTCTCATTTTAAAAATTAATTACTCAGTGATTTGACAACTGATTTTGAAAAACTTTATATTGCTGGATAGGTGAATGACCTTTCTTTCAATTTACAAAAAAATATACTGGGTGTTCCATTAAAAAAAAGTCAACAACGTTTTTTTCAAAAGTCCGCCATTTTTTTTTCGTATTTGAAAGCGATATAAAAAATTCAATCCATTCAGACAAAAATTTTACTAAAATAGAACACTTCAGCGAAAACCGTATTTCTATCTTTAGCCGTTTAGAAGTTATAGGCAGTTAAAATGGGGGAAAATATAAGTGGACACCCGGTATTATTGTTGTCTGATATAACGAGATCCGCTTATAACGGGGTAATTAGTCCAACATTTCAGTTCTCGTTATAGAGGGAGTCTACTGTAAAAATCGACCTGTTTCGAGATTTATTTCCAGAGTCGCTCATTCTCGAGAAAATAAATTTATTCCAACTCAAACGTTCTCACTGTATAAAATAAGTATGTCACATAAAAAATATAGGTATATTAAAATTCAAGGGCCGGTTTTTCAGTGCTGGGTTAACCTATTTATTTTTTGGTCACCGAAATTTTCATGTTTAATCAGTTTTTCAGTACTAGGTTAGAGCTTAAACTCGTTTAAGTTAACCACGATTTTAACCGATCCTCGTTAGATGGTTTAATTCCGAATTTTGCGGTTACGCTTGCGCATTGGTGCAGTGAATGCATCATGCTTATTTTTTTGAGTACCTGCCTGACAGAGTGACAGAAGGGATTAGTTGGGTTATGTTATTTGCTTTCATCGCGGGAAGTATTCTAATACCTCCTTATTATTATAAGGAAATTATTATTATTGAAATTATAAATTATTATCGTTATTATATAGGAAGGAATTATAAGGAAATATATTTAAATATAACTGTAACAGGTACCTATGTTTACACTTATTGTAACAGGATTTAATGCATGATTCCTAGTAATATTTTAAAAAGATTATTTTATATTTGTCTACACAGCAAAATACTTAATTATTTACCAAAGAGTCTGACTTCTTATTTCCTGGTCAATCTGTTCAAATAGTGATAAGACCGTGGTCTTTGACAAACAAAATCGGAAAAAAGTCTAAATCGTCCCAGTAATTCTAATTCTCTTCTGTTATGAAACCGAGGTAGACGTTATGAACTAAACAAAGATTCCGAACTTGATATTGCATTGCATTAAATTTGGTTATGAAATTGTCTTTTATTTATTTTTCTGTCAAATTTTATTTTTTTTTATTTTTTATTTAATCCGTTAAGCCCATTCGTACCTTTCGGTGTTGGGCTGTTTACAACTAGTTCAATATCTACATTTCAATACATTTTAATAATTATACAAAACTTTTATTTTAACAATACAATTTTAATAAATATAAATTACTTATTTGACCCATTTTTCTGTCCATATGTTTTAATCTTGTGGTGCTTCTTTGATACTTCTTTTCCATGCTGTTCTATTTTGAGCCAATTGTTTTAACATACTCCATTGCAGTCCTCTCTTCTCTGCTTCTTGTCTAACTTGTTCTTCCCATCTCATTCTTGGGCGACCTACTTTATTTTTCCCTTGTACTCTGACTTCATATACTTTTTTCGTTATTCTTGTGTCGTTTAGTCTGTGGATGTGGCCCAACCATCCTAACTGTCGTTCCCCTATAATTGTCTCTATGGGTTTTATCTTTAGAGCTTGAGTTATTGTGTCGTTTCTTATTTTGTCTCTTCGTGTGACCCCTTCTATTTTTCTCAAGAATCTCATCTCTGTAGCTTTGATTTTTCTTTTGTTGTTCTTTGTTAGCGTCCACGACTCACTCCCATAGACGATTGATGGTCGAACCACTTTTTGGTACACTTGTGTTTTGACTTCTTTGGGTACCTCTTTCTTTCCAAAGAACATATTTCTTAATGTATTATAAATTGTCCCTGCTTTTCCTATTTTATTGTTTATTTCTTTGTCTATTTTACCATCTTCTTCAATAATTGTACCTAAGTAGTTGTAGCTGTTTACTTGTTCCAAAACTTGTCCTTCTACCTTAATTTTTATCACTTTTTTTGTAGTTGCCATAACCATTGTTTTACTTTTATCTGTGTTTATTTCCATGTTCATTTTTCTTAGTTCTTTTATATAAGTGTTTATTATTTGTTGCAGTTTCTCTTCCGTGTCAGCTAACAATACCATATCATCTGCAAATAGTAATTCTTGTATTTGTACATTGTTCATTTTCCATTTTCCCAATATCATGTCTTTAGATTTCTCCTTGCATTGCTTTATTGCGTCATCTAGTACCATTGAGAAAAGTAATGGACTTAGTACACAGCCTTGTTTTAGTCCTATCTTTGCCTGGAATTCATCAGATTCTTGATTGTGAGTCCTTATTTTTATTTGATTATTTTTATATAAGGCTTTAATTATTTCTATCATATCCTTTTCTATTCCATTTTTCTTTAAACATTTCCATATATCTTCCCTTCTTATTCTATCAAAAGCTTTTTTCAGATCAATAAAGCATATGTGTATCTCTTTGCCTTTCATCAATAGTTTTTCTCCTATTTGTCTCAATATGAATATCAGATCTTGGGTACTCCTTCCTTTTCTGAAGCCATGCTGGGATTCTTCTAGTTTTATTTCTAGTTTTTCCCTTAGCCTTTTTTCAATTATTCTATTGAATGTTTTGGCAGGAACGCTTGTTAATGTAATACCCCTATAATTTTCGCAATTTCTTGCGTCTCCTTTCTTAAACAGTGGTACTATTATATCTGTTTTCCAATCAGATGGTATTTCCTTTGCTGTGATTATTTCGTTTAGTAGTTCTCGGAATTTTTCTTTTGAATTTTCACTCATGTACCTTAACATTTCAGCTGTGATTTCATCTTGGCCTGGAGATTTTCCCAATTTTAATTTGTCAATGGCTTCTGCAATTTCCTCTTTTGTTATCTGCTGCATTTCCTCTGTATTTTCGATCATGTCTTCCTCTCTTTCATGTTGATATTGTTTCCATTCTGTTAGTTCTTCAAAGTACTGCTTCCATCTTTGCATTATTTCTCTTTCTGTAGTTAATATATTTCCTTCTTTATCTCTTATGTTTCTTAATCTATGTGTTTTCTTTTGTCTTAGCTGTTTCAATGTACCATAGAACAATTTTTGGTTATTAAAATAGTTTTCATTCATTTTGTGTCCAAAATCTTCCCAAGACTTCTTTTTTGCCGTTTTAATTTCTTGTTTAATGTCGTTTCTGGCCATTTTATATTTTTCGAAATCGTCCTCCGATTTGGTTTTTAGATACATTTTCCATACTTTTTTCTTTTCTTTCGCTTTACGTTGTATTTCCGCTGTCCACCATTTACTTTTTTTCGAATATATGTTTGTGATTTTAGTTGTTCCGCATACTTCTTTTGCTGTTTTCAATATGATTTCCTTAAATTGCTTCCATTTATTTTCTATTCCTGTGTTATGTGCCTTTATAGTCTCGAACTGTTTGGTTAACTTCTTCTGGTATTCCTCTTTACTATCTATTTCTCTTAATTTGTAGCTTTTTATTTTTTCTTTAGTTATCTTCTTTCTTTTTTCTGTTGTGTTATGTGTGTACACCCTTAGTTCCATTATAAGCAAGTAATGGTCACTGCTTATTTCAGCCTCTCTTTTTACCTTTACGTCTTTTATCATCTTTAGGTCTTTTCTTTTTATTAGGAAATAGTCTATTATGGATTTTTCTTTTCTCGATGAGATTTCTCTAGTATATTTGTGTATGTCTTTGTGCATAAATTTTGAATTCGTTATAACCATATCATTTGCTATACATAGATCTATGATTCTGTTTCCGTTATCATTTTTCATTTCTTCTCCATGTTGCCCTAAGTATCGTTCAATCCCTTTATTGTCTCTTCCCACCCTACCATTTAGGTCTCCCATTAATATAATGTTTTCTCCTTCGTTGTCCATCTCTGCTTGTAATATTTCAAAGAATTCATCTTTTTCCTCTTTTTTGGCATTATCATTTGGCCCATATGCTACGATTATGCTGGTTATATTTGTATTATCTAGTTTTACTTCCACTACCAATAATCTTTCGTTTATATATCTTTCACCTATTATGTTATTTGTCTTTTCTGTTTTTACTATTAGGCCTACACCTCCCGCGCCCCATTCTTTTAAGTCAACTCCTGACCAATATAAGCGGTAATCATCATTTAGATCTACTATTCCTCTACCTTTCTTTTTTATTTCAGTTACTCCCAAGTAGTCTATATTTTGTAGTTTCATCTCTTCAATTATTTCCTCTTCTTTACCGTTAATACCTCGCACGTTCCATGTAACCATTTTTATGATTTCCTTTTCATTTTCCTTATATTCCGTATTTTTATATATCTCACCATTTTTGTTCCTCGCTATATTTGTAGCTTCATATATATTTTTATTCGTGTCCATTTTATTTGCCAGGTTCGTTGTGTTTGTTTTCATGTCGCTTTCAATTTCTGCTATTCGTTTTTTGGATTTATTACTTCTAGTTTTTTCATAGTCTTATTCCATTTCCATATCTCGCCATTTATAGTTATTTTATTGTATCCAATTTTCACCTTATTTCCTTTTAATTCTTCTTCTTTTGCCATTTTTCTTATTTGCTTGTTCTTCTCACGCTCCTTTGTTGTCATGTCATGATTTATGTATACCTTTTCCTGCTGCAGTTCTTTTAATTTGTATTTGTTTTTCATGATTTGTTCTTTTTCGTCTTCATTATTTATTTCAATTAAGCATACTTTTCTTCCTATTTTATGAGCTGTTTTTACATTAATATTTATCTGTAGAGTGTTTTTTATTATGTTCTCCACGAATTGTTTAAGTTCTGTTTTATTTTCTGTCTCAATTTCAATTCCTGACATCACTATATTATTTTTCCTTTTCTCTCTCTCTAGCCATTCAATTCTATCATTTGTTTCCTCTAGCTTCTCTTTTATATCTTTATTTTCTTCTTTTAGTTTTTGATTTTCTTGTCTCAACATCTTATTTTCTTCTCTTATCATTTTTATATCTTCACTGGTTTTGTCACTCTGCTTTTTGAGCTCCGACACCATCTCTATTAATAGATCTAGTTTTTGTTCTTTACTATTTGTTTTAGATGGTATTTGTGAGAGTTTTCTATTTTTTGATCTTTGAGTCGCATCATCCGGATCTCTTTTCCTTTTGCTGATGTCGTCCGAACAGTCGTCGCTGTCCTCCATGTTCTTGTTTGTTTCGCTTTGTATTATTTTATTATCACCTTCCGCCATGTTCTTGTTTATTTCACGGTATCTTAGTTGGTATCTCAACGATAGGAACTTCGCCCAGATCGACTCTTCAAAAGCTAGGTTCCTCTTTGAGTCCTCAAACTAAGTAGTTTATTTTATTTTTCTTCGCTAAGTATTTTAATTTTTAGAGTTTTCCCTTTTTCCGCGACTTTTACTACAGTCTGGCAACGTCGCCGTGACGTGGAGCGTGACCCGTCTACCAGCTGGCTGTTGAAACTCGTTCACTTTCCTATGTCCGTTTTTTGTGTTTGTTTGTTTATACACTCTTAATTCACACTTAATTAGTAATTTTTGTTTATTTTTTCACTTGTATCGTCAGTATGCACTTTTATATTCACTTTATATTGGGAACTGTTATTTAATTTCCACTACTACATCCAAAATTCGGTAAAATAGTAGGTGGTATTTCAATAACCTTCTCTTGGCTCTACACCCATTTTTTTTTCTGTCAAATTGATCATTATTTCTCGAATTGTACATGCGCACGTACAGTTACTGCTGCCAACAGAAGAAAAAAAGTGGTTAGCTAACCGAGATTTTCTTAACTTGATTTAAAGAACTGAAAAACGCTAGGAGGGTTAAAATATTGGTTAAAATTTAAACTAGGTTAGCTAATCAAAATTTTAACCGCTCACTGAAAAACCGGGCCTAATAAGGGCCGGTTTTTCAGTGCTGGGTTAACCTATTTATTTTTCGGTCACCGAAATATTCATGGTTAATCAGTTGTCCAGTACCAGGTTATAACTTAAACCCGTTTAAGTTAACCAAGATTTTAACCGATCCTCGTTAGATGGTTTAACTCCGAATTTTGTTGTTAACGCATGAGTGCAGTGAATGCATCAGGGTCAAATTATGTTTATTTTGAGTATTGCCTAACAAAAGAGATTAATTGGGTTATGTTATTTTTATTTTGTTTTTATCGCGAGAAGTACTTATTCTAAAATACCTTCTTAATATTATAAAGATATTAATATGTATGTATTATTATCGAAAGTATAAATTAATATCGTTATTATCGCGGTGTGCAAGTACTTGGAAGGAATACGTTAAACGATTGTGCGCGAATAGCGGAGAAATATTGCAACTTTCTTAAATTATCCATATTGTCAATTGAAATTGTCAAATTGACGTACATTTCATATCTACTGTCATTGAAAAAGAAAAATTATATGTTGCTCCACAATATTGATATGATATGCAATTATTATATAAAGGTAAATTGAATTAATTGTATTTTGCTTGCAGTACTGCATTTTAATAACTAATTTTATTTACTACATACAATTGTTTACGTTTTAATAACATAACCTGAATCTTATTTTTTCTTCTTATTATTTTTTTGGGCTATGGCGTTGACAATTATCCAGTAACCAGGACTAATATAATTGGCCAATATAATTAAAAGTGCGAATAAAGTTGCAGAGCGTAGAAATAGGTGTCGCTTTGCCGAACTTGCACGGTCCCAGGTCTGGATCCCGCGTATGAAAAAAAAGTTGATTAATAGCAAGCTGAAAATTTGTTAATAGGTTAAGGGTGTCTAGTAGGATAAACTTTGATATATGGGAACACTGTAACAGGGGCAGTTTTAATTGTGGAACAGGTTAAAAATTTGGAACGGTCAGAACACGAAAATGGCACATTTATTTTGTCCGACAGAACAGACATAAACTCTCCGAACAGAGATTAAACTCTCATGCAAAAATAAGACTGCTATTTATCACCTGTCATAATTCCTGTCATTTGACATATTCTACATGTTCCACTCATTAAAACGCCAATTTGGTGATAAATAACAGTCTGATTTTTGCATGAGAGTTTAATCTCTGTTCGGAGAGTTTAAGTCTGTTCTGTCGGACAAAACACATGTGCCGTTTTCGTGGTCTGACCGTTCCAAATTTTTAACCTGTTCCACAGTTAAAACTTCCCCTGTTCCAGTATTCCCATATATTAATGTTTGTCCGAATAGACACCCTTAAGCCAATAACAAATTTTCAGCTTGCTATTAATCAACTTTTTTTTCATACGCGGGATCCAGACCTAATAGGAAGGAAATTATATGGAAATACATTTAAATATATTATAACTGATAACAGGTACCTTATGTGTACACATACAGTAACAGGATAATAATTATATATTTGTCTATACATCAAAATCATTATTTAACAGTTTGACTTCTTATTTCCTGGTCAATCTGTTCCAATAGTGATAACCAGAGTCAGGCAAATATGCAATAGTGCATATGCATATGCATTTGCATATTTTTGTAGTTTCTTTTGAATTTTGCATATACGGGTATATTTTAAAATAAAGTGCATATAATAGGTTTTCAAAGCGAATTTATTTGTTTATTCATGGTTCCAATACCTTCGTACCTGATATTTCTGTCTGGATCAAGGCATCCAGAAGTAGTCATTGATATGGGAAAATTGTTATGCTCAGCATGCAGTAAGTAAATACAAAGTAAACCTAAATATTTCAAATTGCATAAAAATAATCAGAAAACCAAAAATATACATTTTTAATTTAATAGTAGATTATACCACGAGTCAATAATGATGGCTATTATTCCCGAGGAATATTTACGAACCGAGCCGCGTTAGCGGCGAGGAAGTAACATTCCGAGGGAATGAGAGCCATTATTGCGAGTAGTATACTCTACTTTATCTACGACAAATTAATTAATTTAAGATTTTTAATGAACAACTTTATTTGTTAAAAACATTAAAATTAGTAATAGTACAATTAATAAACTGAATTGGTTGAGAATCATCATTAACTTTAGTAGAGTTTTTAATACAAATATTTGGGATCTCGATTGCTGTAGAACAAGAAGATGGTACATTACTGTTTATCTCTTTAGCGATAGTATCTGCTGTAGTTGCGTACGTTTTATTATAAATGGATTTCGATGTTTCAGGTATTAAGGTAGATGCTGTTGCTGTAGCTAGTTCTACAATTTCTGGTGGTGTACAATTAAAAGATTCTTCATTTTCGTCCATCTCAACACAAACTGTCAAATATACTATTCGTTTGACAGTGACACTTTTTGAGGTTGATTATTTTGTTTCCGTGGTGAATTTTGTGATTGTTGTGCCAGAGGGATTAATAGCTATTAATCCCGCATTATTAATCCCTAAGGGATTATTATATGGCAATATATTGCAAACACCACAAGTATAATACATATATTATGTATCAGTCGTAGATAAAATGCTTTAAATAACCCCCGATCTAAAAATTATTTAGTTTACTGTAGGAATTTTTTTGTATATTCCATGCGAAAAAAAAATTCCAAATAGTCCAGCATTCCAAAACTGCTTTACACACCGGTAAAAAAAAATAGAATCATTTAACCATGATTTGTTCGAAGCATTGTTAAGCTAAAATATATCTTTGTCCAAATTATCAAACTAAAATTTGCGAATGTTTCTTGGAAAAACCTGCAAATGGAATAATTGAAGTGAAAAAAGCTTAAGAAGAAACGAGGTCGATTCTGTAGGTATATTCTGCGGTACTGAGTAAAATAAAATTAGATATAGCTGACAATTATTTTTATGTATGTGTGGATGAAACAATTGATTCTTCTGGACGTTACATCGCACATTTATTAATCGGATCTCCTAAAAATGAGCAAGCTTGTAAATCGCATTTAATTGCTTCCAAGCAGTTGAATAAAACAAACGCACTAGGTAACAGTTTTAAGGTCTTTGCAAGACAGCTTAGCAATTTTTTTTCTTCCTTTAGCTGTTCCCAACGAATTTTTTTTCTTTTTCTTTCAGATGCTGCACCTTACATGGTTAAAGTAGGAAACAATTTGAAAATTTTTTATCCATGTTTAGTACATACAACTTGCCTAGCACATGGTTTAAATGAGGTCGCAGAAGAAATTAGAAATGAATTTCCTCTTGTTAATAATTTTATTTCAAATATGAACAAAATATTTCTTAAGGCATCTATAAGGTATCAGTTGTATAAATTACATTTGCCGAATCTTCCTCTTCCACCAAAACCTATTGTTACTAGATGAGAACATCATTAGGGGCTGCAATGTTTTATGCAGACATTTTTGCTGAATTGAAGCTAGTAGATTCTTCCGAACCACTTATACTTTTCAAAGAATTGGTGAAAAATAAAATAGTACCACAGCAACTTTCATACTTAAAATATTATGTACATACATGCATATTTGACACAAATAATATATGCATATACATGCATATTTGACATAAATAAATGCATATACATGCATATTTCACACAAATAATATGCATATATATGCGCATATATCTTCCTTTTCAGCCTGCATATTTGCCTGACTTTGGTGATAACACCGTGATCTTTGACAAACGAAATCGGCAAAAAAGTCTATATCGTCCCAGTAATTGTAATGGTATCTTCTGTTATGAAACCGAGGTATTGTCCTTTTCATGAGCATTTTTCAGTGCGTAACAAATGATAGGAAAAAGGGTAAGTCCGTGATAATACACATTTATTCTAACATGACATTTTAGTTCAATCTGACAGTTGTCACATTTTATTTTCAATTTTGAATAAAAACAAATCAAATGTGTTTCTTGCATTTATAAAATGGTATTTTCTTTGATTTGTATAGTCTTATAAATTATACAGATTATATTTGTAATATTATTATCTAATTAAAAAAAATTATTTTTTTTATTATGGCGCCATCTATCGACAACTAGAATAATCACCGAACTAGAATAATTGCCAAAGTAATCACCGACGTGCCTTTTTTCCTGTCATATACAATTTAATGCGTTAGAAAGAAATCGAAAAACTGTGACGCACTGAAAGATGATCATGAGAAAAAGAATATGCTTCTTTTCATGAGCATTTTTCAGTGCGTCACAAATGATAAAAAAAAAGTCGGTGATAATATACATTTTAGTGACATGACATTTTAGTTAAATCTGACAGTTGTCACATTTTATTGGCAATTTGGCAAAAAATCAAATCAATTGTGTTTATTGCATTTATAAAATGGTATTTTCTTTGATTTGTATAGTCTTATAAATTGTTCAGATTATATTCGTAGATATATTATATAATTCACAAATTATTTTATTTTCGATTATAGCGCCATCTATTGACAACTAGAATAAATGTTATAAATGTCACCGACGTGCGTTTTTTTCTGTCACATACAATTTAATGCGTTAGAAAGAAATCGAAAAACTGTGACGCACTAAAAGATCCTCATGAGAAAAAGCATAGACGTTATGAACTAAATAAAGTTTATTTATTTATTTTTCTGTCAAATTGATCAATATTTCTCGAATTGCACATGCGCAAGTACAGTTACTGCTGCCAACAGAAGAAAAAAAGTGGTTAGCTAACCGAGATTTTGTTAACTTGGTTTAAAACCACTGAAAAACGCTAGGAGGGTTAAAATAGTGGTTAAAATTTAAACTAGGTTAGCTAACCAAAATTTTAACCTGTCACTGAAAAACTGGGCCTAAGCGAGATATGTCATATTTAAATTTTTGCATTGAATTTTTGACCCTGAAAAATGAATTTCTTTATAACCAATCTCTTGTAATATCTGCAATATTTTATTTGTATAAAATATTATTATTTTAAATTATGTATTAAATACATACATTTCCTTCAATTTTTAGCCCTAAAATATTAAATGATATATTTTATTGTTTTTACACTACAGTTCTTGTTTTCCATGGTTCTCTGGCAAAACGAGTTTGGTTTCGTTTTTGCTTCAGAGGTGTGCACGCAGCTCTACTGAGGAAGTGTGTAAGACAAAAAAAATCTAGAGATTGTACATCGCCTCTGAAACGAAAGGAAACATAAACTGTCTTTTTCATTTCTATCTTTACTCAGATTTGAGTTCTAAGAACTTTCTTTCGGAACTTTTCCTAGACGAATCAAAGTGGAATGTGACTGAATATTGTAGTCATTTTCGCTTTCTATATTCGGCGTCTCTTGTTCTTATAAATTGTAAAAGGCAGAGATTATGGATGTACCAGAAAGAAATTCCAACAAGAAAAGTTTTCAGATGTAAATAATTATTTACTAAAAAGACTAAGTTTTCACTCTAATGGCATATAAAACAACATGATGCTATTCTACACCCCACCAGAATGAAAACAATGGGAACCTTCTCTGGTTACACCTCCGAGGCGTCTACAATTTGCAAGCCGTACGGATGCTGAGACTAAGTAAGATGAGGGAATTCTACAATTTACAATTCACGTCCCATCTGCTCAGCGCGGTAAAGTTCCAACGAGACTGGTTCCCTTCGTACTCCAATCAGAGTAAATGTAAATCAAAAATGAATAACCATTTTCAATTTCATTGCAAACCGAAAATACAGCCGAACCATATTCTAGTCCAATCAGAGAGTGCAGTAAGCACCTCTACCGGTTTCGAAACTTATTAGTCTCTCATCAGGAGGCACATATGCTGCTCTCCCCGATCCAACCAAAACAAACCCCAGCGTGCAGTCCCGGATCGCAACGAACGAAATGGCATAGATGCCCTAGCGGCAACTGCTAGCAAAAAGACTAAGTTTTCACTCTAATGGCATATAAAACAACATGATGCTATTCTACACCCCCACCAGAATGAAAACAATGGGAACCTTCTCTGGTTACACCTCCGGGGCTTCTACAATTGGCAAGCCATACGGATGCTGAGACTAAGGAGCATATGTGCCTCCTGATGAGAGACTAATAAGTTTCGAAACAGGTAGAGGTGCTTCATGTTCAGGTAGAGAAAATGGTTATTCATTTTTGATTTACATGTACTCTGATTGGAGTACAAAGGGAACCATTCTCGTTGGAACTTTACCGCGCTGAGCAGATGGGACGTGAATTGTAAATTGTAGAAGCCTCGGAGGTGTAACCAGAGAAGGTTCCCATTGTTTTCACGCTGTGTCTAGGTACACGCTAACGTGTACGCAAATTAAAAAGTTAGGTACACGCGAAACGTCATCAAGTCAGTGACGTCACTATGTAGCGTGCACTGTTATTGGTTTTTTGCATACACGCTAACTTGAGAATATCGCGAGTGTCAGAGTGAGTTTAGATTTGTCTAATCGTGTTGTGTTTACATTTTAATATTGATTAGTAAAGAGATTTCTTATTTTTTATTTATTTAGTGTTTGTTTTTAAATTAATTATGGAGTGTGGAAAATTATTTAGTTCTTTTAATGAGTTTAACAACATTTTAAAACAGTACGAAAAAGATAAGAGACAAAAATTCGTAGGGTAGCAAAATAATTAAGATAAAATATACACGGCGATTGATTAGTGTGATACAGATCAGTAGATCCGCTATAGTAATAGATAGCAATAAAAGTTTGAGCTTCATATTACAAAATTAATTAGAATGTTACAGGGCGTCCGATAACATAGTGGCAGCAGGGCCGCCGAGAGGGCGGTACAGCTGCTACATTTTACCGGGGCCCGGCGATATAAGGAGCCCGGTGTCGACCAGACCGAAAACGTAATTTTTCTTGTTTCTTTTGCTCTTCACTTTATGTCCATAATGCGTTTAATTAATACTCTGCTATATTTAATATTACGACCTTTAATCGATTTGGTTTAAAATTTTAACAGCAATAAATCACAGGAGTCAAACACTACAGTGCAGTCAGATAAAAATATGGTATGGATATGGAGATTAAAAATATATCAGGGCTTCCAGAGGATTTACAAAAAATCAGAAGAATCTATGTTGAAGAGTAAGTAGTTACCAGCAATTATGGAATAAATCCAGAATTTACATCAAATAAACAAAAACGGCGCAAAAAGCCTGTGAGACTGAAAATTTTGATCCCGACGCAATATCTCGCTGTGAAATATTTTAATATTTTCATAATTATAATAAGCAATTTGACCAGAAGATTTAATGCGGAAAATAAAATTAATTCGCTATTTAACATTTTATGGATATTCCGAGATGAAGATGATGACAATATTAAAAAAATTAATACATATATGTATTGCGTGAGTTTTATAAAGAAGACATCAGTGAAGAATTGATAGATGAAATTTTTCATTTGGGAGCGATATACAAGGATAATATTGGTGAATCTCAACTTTCTAGAATATATTTGCTTAATAAAATTAAACATCTCAAATTTGAATCGTCATTGCGTTAAGAATATTTTGCACATTTCCGGTGACAGTCGCAGAAGTAGAAAGATCCTTTAGTTTTCTTATTCGCATAAAAAATACTATGAGGTAATGATAGCTAGGTACAATGAAACAGGATCGGTTAGCAGGCTATCAACTTTGTGAATTGAGAATGATTTGGCAAAATCATGCGATTTTTCGAAAATTTTCCAATCAGAAAACTCCAAAAGCACCTGTAATATAAACATTTTCACTATTATAAATATAATCAAAATTTAATAAAATTTATATTTGAAATGTTTCTTATTATTTATTGTATTAATAATTTTATTCCTATAAAAATTAACAATTTTTTCGCTCTTCACTTTTTGTCGGGGGCCCGCCCTTCACTTTTTACCGGGGCCCGCTCATCCCTCTCGGCGGCCTTGAGTGGCAGACCAAACATGCTTTTTTTTAAATGGAACACCCTATATTTTATTTTATGTTCGAAATGTTCCTAATGTCCCCATCACAAAAATATAAAGGTTTATTATGTTATACAGGATATTTACAAGTTATAACCAATTTTCTATGAAAATCGTAACAAGTTCAACTTCCCTGTATAAATAGATATAAACACAACAGCATTAGTTTATAAACTGGTGTAATTAACTTACGTATAAAAATTATTTTAGCAGTATTATGTACATGTCATGTCAACTAAATATTTATTTTGCTAACCTGAATATATACTTTTATACTATACCTACACATTGATTTATTACAATTAAGTTTGAAACATCTGAATAGTTCTGCTTCCCTTCCCCTCCCTTAATAACAAATATTTTTCTATCAAACAAACACTAAACATATCAAAATAGCGTGTACCAAAATATACAGTTACTGCGCACGCTAAATAATGACGTCACTGGCTTGATGAAGTTTAAATTCGCGTGTACCTAACTTTTTTATTTGCGTACACGTTAGCGTGTACCTAGACACAGCGTTGTTTTCATTCTGGTGGGGTGTAGAATAGCATCATGTTGTTTTATATGCCATTAGAGTGAAAACTTAGTCTTTTGCTAGCAGTTGCTGCTAGGGCATCTATGCCATTTCGTTCGTTGCGATCCGGGACTGCACGCTGGGGTTTGTTTTGGTTGGATCGGGGAGAGCAGCATATGTGCCTCCTGATGAGAGACTAATAAGTTTCGAAACCGGTAGAGGTGCTTGCTGCACTCTCTGATTGGACTAGAATATGGTTCGGCTGTATTTTCGGTTTGCAATGAAATTGAAAATGGTTATTCATTTTTAATTATTTACTATTTTAATTTTATTTTAATAGTGAATTTTTTATCTGAGACTTTTCGTTTTTCTATAAGAGATGTCGCTGCAGCGTCCCAAAGTGTATTTTAAACTATTTTTGAAATACCACATAAATATACAATTTGGTTTCGTTTTGCTTCAGAGGTGTGCACGCAGCTCTACTGAGAAAGCTGCAAGGCAGAAACAGCTGTCTAGAGATTGTGCTTCGCCTCTAAATCGAAAGGAAACATAAACTGCCTTTATCATTTTCGTAATTATTTTAATTTTCAGAGTTTCTCCTCCTAAATTCCGTGCTACTAAACCAGCAGAGGGATCATTAGAAAAACTAATAATAAAGCCCGATACTGCAAAAATACGACCCTATGCCGTGTCAGCTATACTTAGAAACATTACATTTGATAAAGACAGATATAACAGTTTCATAGAATTGCAAGATAAGTTGCATCATAACATTTGCCGAAAACGTTCATTGGTTGCTATTGGTACACACGATTACGATACTATTAAGGGGCCTTTTATTTATGATGCTAAGCCACCAAAAGATATTCGGTTTGTACCTCTTAATCAAGAAAAAGAATTCTCTGCTGAAGAATTAATGACATTGTATTCGGTAAGTATATAAAGTATATCAAAATAAAAATAGACGGTTGCGTTTCGATTCAATTCGAGTCTCTTACACGTGTTTCTAGGTCTACCCATCTTTAAAGAGACTTGTAGTAGTGTTGGAAAATTCTCGAGAATGAAAAATCGGAGAATATTCTCGACATGGAGAATTTTCTGAAAATAAACCCTACGACGCTTAGGGATATTGTTAAAGACGAAATAGGGTTTTAAAAATCATGAAATTATATACAAAATTATGAGACGACACAACAGTGTTCTTTATATAAAAAAATACAAAAACAACAGAAAACGCAAAACTTATTTGATAAAAAAATTAAATTTTCTTCTTAACATCAAATAAAATAATTAACTAGTTTTTATGGAAAGTAAGCCACAATTTTACTAAAAAATAATTTTATTAACGTTTCTTAATCGTTATTTATATATTAACGTTAAAATAATTTTATTAAATAAATTATTAGAAGAATTTTTTACTAAGCAACAACATTTTTGTTTAATTCATTAATATTTTTTGTATATTGACAACGGCATCCGATTTGGACATCGAAACGTTAATAAAATCATTTTGTTAGTAAAATTGTGGCTTATTTCCCATCAAAACTAGTTAATTACAAAAATGCCACAAGAAAATAGCTTCAGAACAACATTAAAAATAATATAATGGATGTGGTGATCTAATCTGAAAAAGATGAGGCCTCAGATTCAGAAGCTATTTCTATCATTAGCTCATCTTGGTCATCTACATTCTGCATTTTAATGTACTGATGAGAAGTTGTTGGATTTTTGTTTTTCACGAGTCGCCAGCTCAGTCATGGATTGCACCTTACCACCACCTTCAGCAGTAGGCCGGTTTTTTTAGAGGAGAGGATAAAACCATGTCTGAAACTTTTCAGTCGCTGCACTGGATGAAAGCATGCTTAATATAGCAACTGTTATTTTAGTTCATTTTGTTCTGAAACATGTACCTTTCCACCATATGATTGGGTCTAGTTTTTCAATTGATTTTACAACGTATGTTTTTCCAAAAAATACTCTCTCACTCCTTAGACCAATAAAGTGCCAAATCTGTCATTATTTCAGCGAGTCATCACCGTATTTTAAAGTTGCTACATTATCTATAAACTCAGATCCCTCAACTTGTTCTTCTAGGCCTGGATCCCGCGTATCAAAAAAAAGTTGATCAATAGTAAGCTGAAAATTTGTTAATAGCTTAACGGGGTCTAGTCGGACAAACTTTGATGTACGGGAACACTGGAACAGGGGAAGTTTTAATTGTGGAACAGGTTACAGGTTTCGAACGTCAGACTACGAAAACGTCCCATGTATTTTGTCGGACAGAACTTCCAATTGATTTGTTACCCTTTCAGTAAACTCTCATGCAAAAATCATACTACTACTGCTATTTACCACCAATATAATGCCTGCCATTTGACAAGTTCCACGTGTCGGACTTATGCCCAACATATATGCATTTGTCGGACAAACATTTTTTCATATATAAAGTTTGCTATTGAATAAACTTAAAAACAACCTGCTAGTTTTCACAATCATAAACTTGTCAGGATGACACGCTCCACAATTAAAATCACGTTCCACAATTAAGGCCATGTAATTTTTTAATAATATAGTGTTACTAGGGAACGCTTACAATTTTGAACATATTTAACAACAAAATACTTAAATCACAGAATATATCTTGATGTATTCTCTGCTTGGATCTTCCATAAATAATACACAATAAATAACTTTTTATAAAGTTCACGTCTTAAATCAATTATTTATCAAATACACTATATGAGCATTTTTCAGTGCGTCACAAATGATAGAAAAAAAAGGTAAGTCCGTGGTAATATACATTTTAGTGACATGACATTTTAGTTAAATCTGACAGTTGTCACATTTTATTTGCAATTTGGCATAAAATCAAATCAATTGTGTTTATTGCATTTATAAAATGGTATTTTCTTTGATTTGTATAGTCTTATAAATTGAACAGATTATATTCGTAGATATATTATATAATTCGTATATAATTTTTTTCGATTATAGCGCCATCTATTGACAACTAGAATAATTGTTATAAATGTCACCGACGAAATGTAATCACCGACGTGCGTTTTTTTCTGTCACATGCAATTTAATGCGTTAGAAAGAAATCGAAAAACTGTGACGCACTGAAAGATCCTCATGGGAAAAAGCATATCAATATTATTTAATCAACAACTCAAAATATTCCCGATTCATGTCAAATATTTAAAATTGTCAGTGATTGTCACTGTCTGACTGACAATATGCTGACAATATTCTATTCGACTGAGTGCGTTGTATGACAAAGATAGATTTGGAAAATATTACCACGGACATTGTGTTCATTTTTTTCGAATCGTGAAAAAACCAATAAATATTTTTGAAAAATTTAAACGCAGAATGAAAGACTAAATTATTACCGAGGGCCGAAAGTCCCTTAGAATAAATAAAAAGTTTATTTTGAATGAGATATTTTAAATTAAAAATCACACTAAATTTTCTCTTAGTTTTTCACCCCTGTAACTTATTAAAATATACATTATAGAAGTTCTCAGGGACTTTCGGCCCTCGCTAATAACGTAATCTTTCATTCTGCGTTTAAATTTTTCAAAATTACTTATTAGTTTTCTCAGGATTCGAAAAAAATGAATCCCCATTTGAATAGCATTGCAGCCGAAAATACGTACCCATCCCCTTAAAATCACATTCCACAATTAAAACTTCCCCTGTTCCAGTGTTCCCATACAGCAAAGTTTGTCCGACTAGACACCGTTAAGCTGTTAACAAGTTTTCAGCTTGCTATTGATCAACTTTTTTTGGTACGCGAGATCCAGGCCTATTCTCGAAATGAATACGAATACCATTCTAAATATTTTCAGTAGTAATTGCACAAGAGCTCTAAAATTATTGAATTTTTCCCGAGTGACACTTTGACAGGTTTAATTTCACGAGCCGAAGGCGAGTGAAATTATGTCAGTGTCACGAGGGCAAAAATTCTATATTAATTTTAGAGATCGATTGCAATTTGTTGCGATTATTTCATGAATAAAACTGTTCAAAACCAAAATGTTATTGTAATTTATTTATGTAAGTACAAATTAGTACAATTAAACACACAGTTGTTATAAATATTTTACGGTTGAGAGTCATCACTTTTATAATTTTTAAAACATTAATTGTCATTAATGTCACTGAATGTATTCTTTCATAGCAACGAAGGGCATCTGACGTAATATACTTGACGACGGGAAATTATCAGTCTAATTTAGATTTCTGTAGCTTTCTATTGGTCAGAATCTCCTATGAATGAAATAATCACGTTAATATAGCACCAAAACAATAAATACTGACACTGTAATCACCTCACTAGTGGTTCATGGGATTCGCCTGCCCCGGCTACTTCGGTTTTCGGGGATTTTATCTAAAATCTAAAATTGTATTAAGTATGTGTTTGGGCTTCAAGAATAATAATGTTTGGGATGCAAAAAATATACTAGGTTAATTGGCAAAAACAATATTTATACATTATTTTTTAAATTATAATAATTTGACCCATGTCCAATTTTTATTTTTATTTCGGTTTTTGTAAATATAGAAAATTCTCGCCGAGAATTTTCTGGTCGTTCTCGAGAATATTCTCTTTCTCTTCTTACATCACTACTTGTAAGAAGACTGAACTAAATCAAAACGCACCGACTGATTGGTAATATATTGAAATATTATAACAACGCATGCCTTTAGTGACCTCTGGCGAGGAATGATGTAAGTGTCGATAACAATTAAAATAAACTGTAAACCCACTTTAGACAAGGCGAAAACGGCGGGTTCGTTGGGAAAAATATTCCCATGAGATTTTTTTGTATAATCACATTCGTGGGACATCTAAGAAAAAGGTTCAAGAAGTCGCCCACGTGAAAAGTGGTCCAATTTTTTTAACAATTTTTTTTAATCAAATTGCAAAAATCATTTTGGAAGACCATTCTGGACAAAAAAGATCTGTTATAATTTTTCTGTAAAGTTGACCGTTTTCGAGTTATAAGCAATTTAAAATTGAAAAAAACGAAAATTGGCGATTTTCAAAGCTTAATAACTCGGTTAAAAGTAAAAGTTATTATTATGAAAGTCAGAAAGTGACTAGATCAAAGTTTAAAGTCTCCCCTACAAAATCCTGAAGAAATTGTTGTCATTATTTTATTACTGAGCTGTTATTTTTAAGTAATAATAATGAGCGCCATGCAAGTGTTAGGCGGCTGTAAATGCTGAGTGCGAGAGAGATGCTATTCCGGCAGTCCAATTGTGCATCTTACTTGCACTCACATTTACAGCCGCGTCAATACGATCTAACCGCTCATTGTTATTAATTAAAAATAACAACTTAGTAATAAATTAATGACACATTTCTTCAAGATCATGTAGGTGGGTTTTAGGCTTTGATTTAGTCACTTTCTGACTTTCATAATAATAATTTTTAACTGAGTTATTAAGTCTTAAAAATGGCCATTTTCGCGTTTTTCAAATTTTAAATTGCTTATAACTCGAAAACGATCAACTTTAAAGAAAAATTATGAGACCTTTTTTTGTCCAGAATGGTCCAAAAAATCTAAAAAAAAAATTGTCCGGGCCAAAAATGTTGATTTTTGCAATTTGATTAAAAAAAATTGTTAAAAAAAATTGGACTACTTTCCACGTGGGCGACTTCTTGAACCTTATTCTGGGATGTCTCACGAATGTGATTATGCAAAAAAATCTCATGGGAATATTTTCCCCAACGATCCCGCCGTTTTCGCCTTGTCTACTTGGGCGATGATGCTAGGAATATATTCCTCTAATGCATCAACAGTTTACCCATCTAAACCGCTATCATTTTGTACTCTGTACCGAGTAAGAGCGTGAAATAAAATAATCATTTGAGGTATATATTAAAAAAAATTTCTTGGCAAAAAAATAAATGTATGTAAAGATATAGATAGCTTAATGGCAAGCTCAAAAGCAAGGAAGGTATCTAGAACGTTGAGGAGCTTCAGACAGAATACCCGCGAAATGGTAAAGAATCAATACAAATGGACAAATGGGTTAAAATTTTACCCCCTTCAAGGTATTTGGGAGTTATTACAAGAAAAAAATATATCTATATACTCCCATAACTTACGAAATAAAAGACAGACACACAAGTTGCAGATATGTATATCTGAAAAGTAGTACCGCAACTTACCCTGGAGACATACCTGCAGAACTGTTAAAACACGCCTCTTCGGCCTTAATACAAGAATTATAACAAATATTTCACAAATGCTTATTTACTGGAAAGATACCGAAGGAATGGAAAATTGGCTACTTAAGCTCCATTCGTAAAAAGCGAAACAAAAAACATCCAAATAATTATAGGGGAATATGCATTACACCTTCTATGGGTAGGATGTGTGGGAAAATTATTAAAAGAAGGATGGATTAACAGCTGCGAACTTCAGAGGAACAGAAGGTTTTTGTACTGACGGGTGCTCATGTACTGATCATATATTTTCTATAAAACACCTCATAGCAAAAAAAGCATTCAACGCTGAATTGCACATTGTATTCGCGAACCTCCTGTGGATAGAAAATGAAAATCATGATCACTTTACGAAGACAGTGAATGTAGACATGTAAACGTCGGACAAGACTACTCAGAACCGTTTAAAGTCGATAAAGGACTTCGGCAGGGATGCTGCCTATTACCAACCTTATTTAAACATTAGAAAGATAAAACACTAAAAAACTGGAACAAAAAATATAAACAGATGCGAGTAAATAATTGACGATGACTATATCTATAGCCTTTTGTTTGCGATGATCAAATAATTTTAGCTGAAGACAAAAATGGACTGCATGATAAAAAAAGCCGGAAGAAGAATTTGGAAGCTGGGGTTAGGAAATTAATTATGATAAAACGCAATACATGTTATTGGAAACACCGCAGATGACCTGTAGATAAATAAGAACTCAATAAAACAAACAAATGAATATAAATACTTACGGGTAACTTCGACCAATACAGATGAAACGTTTATAATAAATGAAATAAAGAAAGGGCAGACAATAACCCGACAATTGCACTCGATTATATGAAGCGACGATATCACAAGCAAAACTAAACATCAAATCTGTAAGACAATAATGGAAAGCTGCTCACTGTATTGCTCAAAGATGTGGCTGACACATAAAAGAATGTAAAACAGAATAAATGCAACGTAAATGATGTTTTGGAAAATAAGCTGTATATTAACACTAATGGACGAAGTGAGAAATGAACGAATTAGAGAATTAATGTATGTGAAAGAGACACTAAATAACCGAATAGAAAAACAAACTTTGGTATGGACATATATGCAAAGAATAGTCGAGACAAATATACCGCTAAAAACTTGGAAACGAAAACCAAATAGAAGGAGGAAAAGACGATGCCCTGGATTACAGTGGAAAGGACAAATAAAAATATCAATAGAAAAGAGACCTTACTGAAGGAGATAAACGACAAAAAGAGCATGCAAGTAAAGCCACAGATAAGTAGGTAGTAAACAAGAGCAATCTTTGATAAGGCTCTCCATACTTTTTCGTTCCTGTGCAACCTGAGTAGTTCAGTTCATTTTAGATCCGAACTTCAGGGTATTACTATAAAACCATTGGTATTATGTATTATATGATAATAATAAACCTTTTGTCTAAATAGGGATAATATCCAATAAAGATATTTATCAAAAAAAGAAATAAATCATTATTTTCGGAAGAAATAATTCTACTTTCCTCTCCCTGTCCTCGTTTTCAGGATTGAATTCATTGTCTTTATTTTCTTATTAAGTTTAAATCCATTTATCCTCATATTGACGCTATCATGTATATACTATATACCCATAGCTTATCACAAGACTATATACCCATAGCTTATCACAATAAAAGCATCATTTTATTGTTTTCAATTTCTTAATAGAAAATTTCTTTTATAGACCCATGCTCAATTAAAACAGTACCTACCAATAATAAAGGATAGTCCAGTATACCCTGTAATTACAGACAGTAACGGTGTTGTTTTGTCTCTACCACCAATTATTAACGGAAATCATTCAAAAATTACATTGGACACAAAAAACGTTTTTATTGAGTGTACAGCCACTGATTTGACAAAGGTAAGTTTTATGTAATTGCTAAGTCTGATTGAAGTTCATGCCCATTATTAATCTCATATTTACACTGACAGGAACACTAGATATACTGAATTCGCTCAGCCGAGATTCACTTTGACACATTCGAAATAGGAAACATACAGCACAAAAATTCCTACCTCACACTATAGTGTAGGAAACAGAGGTTGAACCTTGCAAAATGGACACAAGTCCGGTTTTATTTTTTTTTTTTTCGTTATATCAAGGGGTGCTTATTATAAGACTAACTTTTTCTGAAAAAATTTCGCCCCGGAACCCCCCTTTTCACCCCTTTAAAGGGGGTAATTTGTGGTTTTTGCGGAACGTAGCCCTTCGTGTAACTTTTACAAAAAATTTCTTTTATAGAAATATGAAGAGGACTATATTTTCTACGATTTATTTCCCGACAGCATATGTCTATCATCCACCGTTTAGCGGGGGTGGCGCCCCAAAGTCGACAAGTTTTTAAAAAAGATGTTTTAAAAAAATATATATTTTTCCCTAACTGTAACGGAAATTAAGAAGAAATCCTACGGCAATTATTCACAAATAAGTGACTGATTTTTTGGTATAGGTTTCACTTAAGGGTAATTGCCCTATTTTTAATTACAGGGTGTTACATTTTCAAAAGCCCCTTTTTATACCATCTGAACCGTTTATGCTAGAGTAAAAAGACTTTCAGCGATTACCCATGATTTGTATAATGCACCCCCATTTTTTCCCCGGAACCACCCCAAAAAAGAAGAATTAATAAATAAAGTGATTTTCTTGGAATCCTTCACACACAATGCCCTTTATTAATATGCTTCATATATCATTTTGTGCACGTTATTATTACCCATGCATGGACACTAAAAGCGATTTCCTAGTGCAACATCTGTATCCAAAAAATAAATAAATAAAATTGGGGGTTGAAATTTTTTTTTTGTTTTTTTTTTTTCTTTTTGATCCATATTGGCATATGCTTCATCAATAGTGCTTTTCAAAAATATATATGGTTATTGCAACATCCCTGCGGAAACCACCCCTATCCTTGAAAATATACTGCAGAAACTACCCCTATCCCTTGGCGAGGATGTTTTTACGATTTTCTTATTACCTATGCATTATTTTTAAACAAAACTTATACAAGGTTAAAGACCACTATTTACTCTAAAAATTAGGTCCTATTCATTTTTTTCGTATAAGCAACCGTTACGGCACAGTGGCGCCGTAAACCTCATATATGCTTTGGCGGGCTCCAGTTTTTGTTTTTTTTTATCTGTTCGTTTTATTGATAAAGTACTTATGTAAAATAAAACGACACAGTGTAACCTACAAATTATGACCTATACACATTTTACAATCTTTGCGCCCCAAAGCCACAATGGTGGCCCAAAATCAATTTTTGCATATTTTCGCCACCTACACGCATTTTATTGCATTAATGCTACCTTAATAGCACAATATTTACCCTCAAGTGGTCGCTAAGCAGTGGCGGATCCAGGGAGGGTGATGGGGGTGATCACCTCCCCTCCTTTCAAACCAAGTGATATTATATTCAAAGATTATAAAAATATTCATTTATTTTTATAGAAATACTTATATTATTATTTTTATAAGAATGGCGTACTTTTTATGCTTTACCGACAGTGGAGGATCCAGCATCGTTAAGAGGGGGGTGCCAATTGGCTAAATTTCTATAAAAATAAAAGAATATTTTTATAATCTTTGAATATAATATCACTTGGTTTGGGAGGAGGGGGAGGTGATCACCCCCATTACCCCTCCCTGGATCCGCCACTGCTTAGCGACCACCTAAGGGTAAATATTGTGCTATTAAGGTAGCATTAATGCAATAAAATGCGTGTAGGTGGCGAAAATATGCAAAAATTGATTTTGGGCCACCACTGTGGCTTTGGGGAGCAAAGATTGTAAAATGTGCATAAGTCATAATTTGTAGGTTACACTGTGTTGTTTTATTTTGCATAAGTACTTTATCAATAAAACGAACAGATGACGAAAAGAAAACAAAAACTGGAGCCCGCCAAAGCATATATGAGGCTTACGGCGCCACTGTGCCGTAACGGTTGCTTATACGAAAAAAATGAATAGGACCTAATTTTTAGAGTAAATAGTGGTCTTTAACCTTATATAAGTTTTGTTTAAAAAGAATGCATAGGTGATAAGAAAATCGTCAAAACATGCTCGCCAAGGGATAGGGGTAGTTTCTGCAGTATATTTTTAAGGATAGGGGTGGTTTCCGCAGGGATGTTGCAATAACCATATATATTTTTGAAAAACACTATTGATGAAGCATATGCCCATATGGATCAAAAAGCAAAAAACAAAAAAAAAATGTCAACCCCCCATTTTATTTATTTTTTTTTTTTTTTTTTGGCTACATGGGTTGCACTAGGAAATCACTTTTGGTGTCCATGCATGGGTAATAATAACGTGCACAAAATGATATATGAAGCATATTAATAAAAGGCATTGTTTGTGAAGGATTCCGAGAAAATCACTTTATTTATTAATTCTTCTTTTTTTGGGGTGGTTCAGTGGAAAAAATGGGGGTGCATTATACAAATTTCTAAATAGCACCAGTACATGGGTAATCACTGAAAGTCTTTTTACTCTAGCATAAACGGTTCAGATGGTGTAAAAAGACGTTTTTTAAAATGTAACACCCTGTAATTAAAAAAAGGGCAATTACCCTTAAGTGAAACCTATACCAAAAAATCAATCAATTATTTGTGAATAATTGTCGCAGAATTTCTTCTTAATTTCCGTTACAGTTAGGGAAAAATATATTTTTTTTTAAAACATCTTTTTTAAAAACTTGTCAACTTTGGTGCGCCACCCCCGCTAAACGGTGGATGATAGATAGATGCTGTCGGGAAATAAATTGTAGAAAATATAGTCTTCTTCATATTTCTATAAAAGAAATTTTTTGTAAAAGGTACAGGAAGGGCTACGTTCCGCAAAAAAACCACATATTACCCCCTTTAAATCGATTAAAAGGGGGGTTCCGGGGCGAAATTTTTTCAGAAAAAGTTAGTCTTATAATAAGCACCCCTTGATATACCAGAAAAAAAAAATAAAACCGGACTTGTGTCCATTTTGCAAGGTTCAACCTTTGTTTCCTACACTACTATTAACTGCTAAAATCAACTTATCTTTCACTAAAAAAAAAAAGAATTATTGGAAATAGTGGCAGCGTATACTAAAAGCGTAAAATTTTGTGGACTTTATTCGGAATTTGACACATTCGGAATAGGAAACATACAGCACAAAAATTCCTACCTCACACTATTAACTGCTCAAATCAACTTAATCTTTCACTAAAAACAAAAAAATTGGAAATAGTGGCAGTCTATATTAAAAGCGTAAAATGTTGTGGACTTTATTTCTACTACTACTTACTACATGTCGGTTTATAACGTTCTCCGCCGTTTTCCGACTTCCAATCGCCACTTCGTCCTGTTGTTCCATAGGTCCTCTTCTATGGCCCTTTCTCTCAGCTCTTTATTTATTCCTTCGCTCCAACTTTTTCTGGGTCTACCTCGTTTTCTCTTTCCTTCTGGTTGCCATTTTAATATTTCCTTTGGTATTCGTTGTTCATCCATTCTTTGTATATGGCCGAACCAGATAAGTTGTTTTGTTGTTAGGTTATCCGTGATTGTTCGTTTGATTCCCATTATTTCTCTAATGCGTTCGTTGGTAATCCTTTTTCTTCTCGATCTTCCTACGGCTCTTCTCCAAAAATCCATTTCCGTTGCTCTCAGCGTTGCCAGTGTTCTTTCTTTCAGTGGCCATACCTCACAGCTGTATAAAGTGATACTTTTTACTATAGTCTCATATATCCTCTTTTTATTTTCTTTGGTGATGGATTGGTCCCATAAAATGCTGTTTGACATTGTGATGGCTTTTCTCCCTGACGTATTTCTCTCTCTTATGGCTTTACCTAATGTTCCATCATGCGAAATACTGATACCTAGATACTTGTAGTCACAGCATTGCTTTATCGTGGTCTTATCGTCTAATATGAGATCTTTTTGTTCTCCTCCAATGCACAGGTATTCGGTTTTCTTTTTATTTACTTCTAGACCCCATATATCATACTCTTCAATTAATTTTCGTGCCATATAGATAGTTTAAACCGTCATAATCTTTATGACTTTATTTCTACAAAATATTTTTATTTTGAACAATAAATAATTTTCTCATTCGTTATCAATACATTATAATGGTGTAAATAAATAATTATTGATTGGGAAAGATTTAGGTATGTTATTTATGTCTGCTTACTATTAATAATATTGGCTATGAGCAGGAATGTTTGGTTGTGTAGTAATTTCCAGCTACGTCTAGCAACCTAACTTCCCAAAAAAGAAATTACCAACGTCACTTGACAGTTGTGTCTTGGCTAAGCGAATTCAGTATACCAACAGAACAACATAGTATTTATGTGATTGCACTTGATATGTCTTTTATGATTAATTATTTATATGGGAAATAAGCCACAATTAAAATGAAAAAAATAATTTTATTAACGTTTCGACGCCCAAATCGGGTGCCGTTGTCAAAATACAAAATATTACTAAAATAAACTAAAGTGTTGTTGCTAAGCAAAAAAATTCTTCTAATAATTTATTTAATCTCACTCATTTATATTGGCAATTCAGACATATATTATACATTTTAAAGTAGAAGACTTTAAAATGATATTGCCAATATTTATGAGTTGCGTTCCTGGGACGACTTACTGAAAGATAGTTCATTCGATTACATGAAATTAACCCCAACTCAAGAATATCCGTCATAAAAAATTATAGCATGTGATATGTCTTTAAAAAGACAACCAAATGCAACGACAGTAAAATTCTCGCGTTAGAGACTTCATAGTAAATCACAAGGGAAAACCAGGAAAAACCTGTGATACTATCCCGACATCGTAAGTATTTGGTCTTACATTAATTTACTCTCAAAAAATAATACCAAATTCTGACTTGTAACATGTTTAAATTATAAATAATATTAATAATACTAGATATATAAGTAATACTAAAATATAGAATATGTACTAGCTCGATATTATTGACTTACTAATCTTGGTATTTTCTTTCTATTGACTTCCTCTTTCAGTATGGGTAACCACATCCTACTGCATTCTACCGAGGAATTTGCGACACAATTGGTTTCATTTAGCATAATTAGAGCCGCTTCTTTGATTTTTCTCTTTTTACTATCTGATTCTTTCAGGACTATACTTGAATCTCTCCACTGAACTCTATGTTCATTATCCCATGCGTGTTGACATATTTGAGATCTCTCAAATTCTCTATTTTTAATATAAGATTGATGTTCACTTATTCTAACGTCTAATGGTCTTGATGTCTCACCTAAATAAAATTGTTCGCATTCACAAGGTATTTTATAAATGCAATTCTTTGTTCTTTCTTGATCATTGTTAGGTTTAGTTTTAGATAGAATAGATCTCAATGTGTTTGTTGTTTTGAATGTTGTTGAAATGTTGAATTTATTTCCTATTGTTTTAAGTTTCTCGGATAGTCCTTTTATATATGGTATTGATATTTTCCTCGTATTATTTCTGGTGAATGTTGTAGGATCCCGTTCTAAGTTGTTCTGTTCCATTCGATCCAATCTTGACAATTCCTTATTTATAAACGATAAAGGATAATCATTTTTTAATAAAACAGATGTTAACAATTGTTTTTCTGCTAAAAAGGAATTTTCGTTAGAACAAGTAATTTTGGCTCTATCATATAAGGATTTAATGATTCCCTTTTTAACTTTTTTTTCTCCAATTTTTTAATTCCTCCATTTCAGTGGAGAGATTCAAGTATAGTCCTGAAAGAATCAGATAGTAAAAAGAGAAAAATCAAAGAAGCGGCTCTAATTATGCTAAATGAAACCAATTGTGTCGCAAATTCCTCGGTAGAATGCAGTAGGATGTGGTTACCCATACTGAAAGAGGAAGTCAATAGAAAGAAAATACCAAGATTAGTAAGTCAATAATATCGAGCTAGTACATATTCTATATTTTAGTATTACTTATATATCTAGTATTATTAATATTATTTATAATTTAAACATGTTACAAGTCAGAATTTGGTATTATTTTTTGAGAGTAAATTAATGTAAGACCAAATACTTACGATGTCGGGATAGTATCACAGGTTTTTCCTGGTTTTCCCTTGTGATTTACTATGAAGTCTCTAACGCGAGAATTTTACTGTCGTTGCATTTGGTTGTCTTTTTAAAGACATATCACATGCTATAATTTTTTATGACGGATATTCTTGAGTTGGGGTTAATTTCATGTAATCGAATGAACTATCTTTCAGTAAGTCGTCCCAGGAACGCAACTCATAAATATTGGCAATATCATTTTAAAGTCTTCTACTTTAAAATGTATAATATATGTCTGAATTGCCAATATAAATGAGTGAGATTAAATAAATTATTAGAAGAATTTTTTTGCTTAGCAACAACACTTTAGTTTATTTTAGTAATATTTTGTATTTTGACAACGGCACCCGATTTGGGCGTCGAAACGTTAATAAAATTATTTTTTTCATTTTAATTGTGGCTTATTTCCCATATAAATAATTAATCATAAAAATGCCACAAGGAAATAGCTTCAGAACAACATGTCTTTTATGTTTTGCATCGTCATACCCAGGGCCGCGTTTAGGTCAATTGACGCCCTAGGCAATTCTCTAGTAGCCGCCTTTCAAACATGTACCATTTTTGCGAAAAAAATATGCAAGCAGAATTTTTTATTTAAATAAGAATGTTAGGTTCTTCAAATACTGTTTGTAAATGTGTTAAAAATATTCTTTATCGCCAACCGTCGCCAAAGTCATTCATTATTGTACTCATTTGCCCTCATTTGCGGCAGTAAAGTAACACTTTATTGTACTGAAAGAAGAATTTTACTTTACCTGCCGCGATTAATCGAAATTGAATGTAAGTGGTCGATGGCAGTAATCGATTATTTATTTGAGGTAACTTACAATTTATTTACTTTAATTATTAAAAATATTGTACAAAATTTATGACATTGTTAATTAAATTTGTGTCAAAATGTGAAATTCTGTAGTATTTTGTAATTATATTCATATACAATCAATCAAAACTTTACCGAACTAAATCGATTAGAAATCGAAAGCGGCCATCTTGCAAAAGTTATCTGTCATCACTGTCATGAAATTATTCTTATATAAGTTCTTAAATTGTAAATTGCAAGTAAGTGTTAAAACCAATATCAAATTATGTTGGCGATAAAATTTTGTATGCACCACGTCAGTAAAGACTCTTTTTAATAATATTGTGACTTATTTCCCATTCTAAATAGTTAAAATAGTAAAGACTCTTTATCGAACTCGTCTGTTATTCGCCTCGCTCGCTAGGCTCGCTCTGCTCATAATATCAGACTCGTTCGATAAAGAGTAACTTTACTGACTTGGTACATCAATAACTATTATTTTATATCAGGCGTAATGTTACATATTACTATTATAAATAGATTTGAGCGTTTTGACCTGTGTCCAATACATGCGTTTTAATGCATGATACGTAGAAATGGCCTGTTTGTAGGCGCGCCTACTCGTTCTATTTTAAACGAGAGATGCATTGAAAAAATTACTCAAGCACTATGTGTTTATAGCTTTGTTTAACAATAAAGAAATTAATTTTTAGCAATGCAAAGAATCAAAACCGGTATAATTTGACATGAACTTTCAAATTCGGTAAGCAGAATTGCTATTTTATTCTTTAATCAAAAGTTATTCGGGTTCAAAAATTGCAATTTTTCGATATTTTGAAAGTTCAACCGCGTTTATAGTATTTTTACTACAAAAGCAAGATTACGTAGGTCAAAATTTCTGACGTAAAAGAACTGTTAAAACATTAGAATGTGACTTTTCATCATGACCACGTTTATGTCAATACTTGTCAGATAATTTTTCTTTTCTTTTTTTTGTTTACTATAACAAATAATATCTATAATTATTTATTCTAATTAATGATATCAATTGGTTTTCATTACTTGCCGAAATATATTAATTAACAACAATATTATCATAGTGTAGGTATCATCATTAAAACAGATTATTTAATATTTTTAAAACTAACTACTGCAAACGCTAAAATTCATAAGAAACATTATTTCAAATAAACCTAATCTAAGAAATCTAAATTCTTTAACTTACTTCTCTGCAGTTAATGGTAAAAGGGAATCCCATTATTTCGTTCTTGTTCAACATAATCTATTAAAGAAGCATTTTGATTTGGCATATGTTTCTCAATACAAACACAATTAATAGGTACACAAGAATAATTACAATAGTTTTTAAATTAAGCTATATTAATATGTAGGTATTTATAAAAACAGTATTGTTTTAAAGGTATATTTTGAATCAAATTGTGTACGAAACGAAGTAAAATGTAGCACCACAGAACTGTCAGATCAGTAGCGTACGATTTTCTTATATATTTAAATAAAATTATTATTTTCTGGAGTATTTAACTTAAAGGATTAATTCATAAAATTTATATTATTAATAATAAAAAATGTTTTTGGTTATTTAATTAATATAATTCTAAAATTCACAATATAATCGCGATTACGTTTTTCTTATTATATTACCATTTTGACACTTGTAAGAAATGCTAGAGAAATGTCAATTTTAAAGTTGATGTTTATTTACTTTAATTAACATTAAAAATATTTCGGCGCATTATTAATATATCGATACATTTTTGGCAAAGTAACGTAAGTGACATTTTTGGCGAAAATCATGTTTTTTCATTAAACTAACGCTATTAGTGTTTAGAAGGTACTGCCAAAATGTAGTAAGCCTAGAATTACTTTAAACCTTTTTTTTTAATCTTTTGAAAACGTATGTCCAGAATTGTTTTAATCATACCCGCAAAAGAAACGCAACTTTAGCACTATTTCCATAATAATAACGTAAGCAAACGTCGTTTACCGCCATAATAACGTAAGTACCGGTCGGATTCTGTTACTTACGTCAGATTTTCGCAGTCAGTGTTTGGCTTACGACAGTGACAGATTCGTGCTACAATCGACTAAATTATTGATTTTAGGTAAGTTATAACGAAAAACATGTATTTGTAGTTATTTCAAAAAACTCTAAAACCTTAACTAACATTATGAACCTGTAAAACTCCATTTCATATTTAATTTCGTTTATTTATTACAAATTATTTTGACATAACCTAAAAAAAAATTCGGTTGAATTGTTTGTTAAAAAATCTTTGTAAATTTTGATATAAAATATAAACTGTTTGTGAAAAAAATAAGTTTAAAATTGTAAAATTATCAATTTGAACTCTTGTATCTAGAAAACGGTTAGAAATAAAGAAATACTGCTTGCATGTTTCTATTCTGATTTGCATAGAATATTCAGTGCAGTCACTGAAGGTTTTTACCTCCGATTTCGTTGAGCCTTCATCGATTTTCATGAACATTGGTGAGTAGTTAGAGGATACCTCAAGGAATAAAGGTGACATGATGCAAACTTGCGCTTTTACCCTGGGGGTGGATGCTACCCCTTCTCGGGGGTGAAATTATTTTATTAAAAATGATACCATAAGTCGATAGAGGGACAAATTCTAAGCCAAATTTGTTATATAACGTTATTAAAATAAATCAATACATTTTGAGTTATTAAATAAATATCAAAGATTTTATTTTTTTCGTAAAAAATGCCTGTTTTAAAGTTGTTTTTCACGTATAACTCAAAAACTATAAGCTTTTACAAAAAACTTATTATTGACGAAATTGAAGATAATAAAAAACTAAATACACACCCCTTACATAAAGAACTAAACTAACGTTAATTCAAAGTGAGTTCTGGGTAATTGAGTGTATATTATTTTCGACGAGTACTCAAATCTAAGCATTCAAGCTTAAATAACGGGAAAACGATGCACTTTATAAAATCTGCAAAGCACTTGTCAAAGTACTTCGTAATACCTATCAAATGAGCTGCAGAAGAAGTTAATAGCTTTGAAATTAATCAAGTTATGATGAAAAGAAGAGAACCCTTTCGAATTTTTTAGAAAAAAGTTTATTAAGAACACTTGTTTAGAACTGAATTTTATTTACCATTTATGCCTTACCGACACTTGATCAGTGCCTAGATATTTTTAAGCTAAACTACTGTTAATAAACTACAAATAAAAAATGAATACGTAATTGCAGATTATCCTAAAGCGTTTGTTTTTTTAAGGTCGAAAGCGACAAGAAAAGGTCGTTTGTGAACCTGAAAAAATTTATAAGCAACTGCTTCCAATATCCGAATTGAAAAAAAGGGATCTGGAAAAACTCTGCAAAAATAATCTCATACCTGCCAGGTTTCATGATGTATATTTTAAATTAAAATGTAAGTCTTCTCTTCAAGATGAGTTAGCAGAGACTGATGCAAAGGATGACACTGATGATGAAGCCTCCAAAACTTAATAAAAAATATTATGTATTTAGTTTATTATGTATTTACTAGCAAGAATTTAATATTTCCTTTAGTTTTTTTTTCATCTAGCTATATAAATTCACTTAAATAAATATCAGATTGTTGTAACGTTATTATAATAAACGATTGTTTGTAATTCTTTCCAAATTACTTTAACTGCTACAATTTCCCGCCAAAGTGACGTATGTGTGTGCTTACGTTACATTTTTTATCAAGACTCAAGATTTTAGAACCCGTAAAGTAACTTAAGTATCAATTAACCGCTAAAACTATACAAAAACTTTAAAAAATATTGTTCTTTATTAAAGTGTAGACCTCAAAAAACACCCTGGTAAATTTTGTATAATTTAAATAAGCTTAACCAGGTTAAATTAAAAACGTGGTTTTTCTACAAAAACGTTTTTGGTGACTTACGTTACTATGCCAAAAGTGTATCGATATTTCGGAAAGAAATGAAAACTGATTGACATCATTAATTAGAATAAAGAATTAGAGATATTATTTGTAAAGTAAACAAAAACAAAGAAAATATCTGACAAGTAATGACATTAACGTGGCCATGATGAAAAGTCACATTCTAATGATTTGGCAGTGCTCTTACGTCAGAAATTTTGATCTACGTAATCTTGCTTTTGTAGTAAAAAGACTATATCTCGAAAACTATGCATCCTACAAAAAAACTTGTAACAATTTTTGCTTAGAATGACCCAAAAAAATAGAAAAAAAGGTTTGTTTCGCTAAGAATCGCTGTTGTGTAATTCCTCAAGTTCTTTGTTTATAACAATCTTATCGACATTCGGATCAACTGTTAACCAAAAAATTCGTGTTCTACGAGACAAAATACATAAAAAAACTTGGGTAAGTCCATCTGAATAAAGGAGGCCGTTAGACCTCCCCCACCCTGGGCGACAGGACTAAATGCAATTGCATATTGAAACATAGTTTTTAATTCCAAATAACATTTCAATAACAATTTTCGATATTGTGAAATATAAAGGTACTTGTGAAATATAAAGGTATAAAATTAATAAAATGTGATATCTGTAGGTTCCAAGTTACCCAGACATACTTTATAAGAGTTCAAAAAAAAATTTTTTTTAACATTTAATATTTTTAAGCCTGTTATTAAATATATTTTTGCTAAGTTTTACAGACAAAAGTTGTTTTTTATGACTTTGTACAAACATTTTTTAACTGATATTTTTCGTTTTTTGTATGACATTTTTTCATCTCTCGTAATTTTCTCAAAAAGAAGTTGTTTATTTTAGTTTGAAAGTAAAATAATTTGGTGCATTTTAGAGACTACATCTTAATATTAAAAAAAAAGACCTTTAAAATTGTAATATATCCGTTTATGCTAGAGTAATATCCTCTTAAAGTGATAGTAATTCTATAAAACTACGAAGTTTTCAAAATTACATTTTTTTGAGACATCTGAGACATTTGAGACATAATTTGAATTAAATTTTTGAGTTTTTTTTTTAATAAAGCGTAGTTTAGTAAGATGTTTGTAAGCTAAGTTGTGTAAATTTGAGAGTTTTATAGGTAAAATTGTATTAGTTACACATTTTTAAATAATTTTAAAACAAAATTCATGCAAGTCTCACTTTCCGCTCACACCGTACATATGCCCATAATTTTTTTGTCTTTTTATTATAACTGTAAGATAGCCTTAATGTTTTTCTTTCATTTCCAATTTGCAAAATTTCGATTGATCAATTAGTTAAAAAATTATGGTAAATCAATTTACCCGCGCGCTTCGCAGAACGCTGTAATATTAGTGCGCCAATGTTTGTGAGAGGGGCGACTTGAGCGTTATAAATAAAAAACTATAGTTTTTAATTTTAGAAAAATCTTTATATAAGGTTTCTGGTGTAAAATTTTCTGAATTTTTCAATAGCTAAAATATTCTTCAATAGATCAAAATCACTTTTTAAATACCAATGAACACAGAATGTTTTACATACTACTAATAATGAAAAATTATGATTATGAATAATTTGCACTGGTATAAGATAGGGATGTGTTGCGATAGCAGTAGCCGTTATTTTTTAACAGTTATTTTCACTGAAGCTGCTTCACACTGTTACACCATTTTCATAATAACTGAAATATTCAAGTAGCTGACTACTTTTTTAGTTATTGTAGACCTATAGGAAGAACACCTACCCGTTTCATGTCCGTCCGTTTTTTAATTATTAACAATTATTTAATTTGTATGTAATATTTTTTAAATTTTCATGTAATTTCTACATACATTACAAATATGCAATTTTAATATAAATGTATTAATTAATAAAGGGTCTAATTTGTTTAAACATTTTCTTGAAAAATATATTTTTTTTTCCAAAAATCTATTTTTTTAATCATATCATTAATGATCACAGAAAAAGTTAAAGTATATTTTAACAAATAAATTATTTTTATTAAATAATTAGTTGTTGAACATAATTTATTTATTAAAGTATACCTTAACTTTTTCTATGATTAATAATGATAGTATGATTACAAAAAATGGATTTTTGAGAAAAAAAAAAATTTTAATTGTTTTAAAAAATAGACTGTTTATTAATTAATAAATGTCTAGACAAATTGCATATTTGTAATGTACACAAAAGTACAAACAAATTAAAAGAAGAAAAATCAAAATTCATTGAGTAGATCTCAAGATATAGAAAATGATAGTAGTTTTAAGTTGCTTTTTTAGTTTTTGAACACATGAATTTGTCGGCTCCCGCCAGGTAGCTGACAACTTTTTTAGTTATTGTTGACCTATAGGATGAAAACCTACATGTTTCCTGTAGAGTTCGCGTCTGTTTTTTAATTATTAACAATTTGGTGCAATCAAAGCAGTAGCTCCCCTTTCACTTACCATGACTAGTCACCATTTGAACTACATTTTAAAAAATTTGAGTAAAATATCACCTTTTTGAATATTTAAAAAGATTTTTCTACGGACAATATTTTTAAAGTTATTCTAAATGTTTACAAACTAGGATTTTTTACAATATTAGATAATTTTTTATCTTTTCTTAATACATTTTGATAGCATTACTTTTCTACTTTCATTTGACATACGCAGAATTGTCCTACCTTCATTATTTTCTGTCATTTGTTATTGCAAAACAAAGGTCTCTGGGATAAACAAATATAATAACTTTTAAACTAATTAATGGATCGGTCTCAAATTTTGAGGGTTTGTTATATACCCCAATACCCAACTTTGAGTGAAACACTACAGTTCTAAGTTAGTTTTAGTAAAAGTTATTAATAAATAACGATTTTCAGGTATTTTGCAGTTTACAAAGCGACATATTAATTTTTTGATTTTCAAAAATCGTCATTTTGAAGGGTTTTTCAATGTTCTAAAGACTAAATTATAATTTTATGTCAACTATTTAGGTTTTTAATTGAGTGCAAAAATGGAAAAAAATCGCGTTGATTGCACTAAATTGTTAATAATTAAAAAAACGAACGCGAACTCTAGGCAGGAAACATGTAGGTTTTCATCCTATCGGTCAACAGTAACTAAAAAAGTTGTCAGCTACCTGGATATTTCAGTGTCCAGAACATGGTCTATTTCTTACTTATTTCCCTGGAGTATATCTGTGCGACGAGACGAACCTTGCTTGTAATAATACAGTTTGAAAATCCCGATTATTTGGGGTCCATCATTCGTGCTACCTTCAGAACGCCGCTAACATTTATTTTCCATTCTCCGACATCAACATCGCACCGCAGCAGGTTGGTTTCATTTAAGAGGATTCGTTTTTTATATTATGTATACGTATTGTATAGAAGTAAATTTTATTTTTGTTATTTATTTGAATATGTTTGTATGTTAATTAAATTTGCGTTTTACTGAGTCTGGTGTCTAATAGGGCTTTTCATCGATTGTCATTTGTTTCGAGCTTCTGTCATGTGTCACATAATATTAATATATCTACGTCATACGTCTTTGGTTTGTATCATTTTAATACCAATAACGTATGACGTAGATATATTAATATTATGTGACACATGACGGAAGCTCGAAACAAATGACTGTGAATGAAAAGCCCTATAGAGCTGCTCTGGTGTCAGATCTTTTGTCGAACCTATCTGGATCTTCTACGTATGTACAGGGTTATCCGCTATATTTTGACCCCCCCTGTAAGCTGCTTTAATTACAGAATTAGAAAAAAATATGAAATACAAAAGCTACATGATTTTTTATGTAGTTTTCGAAAAATAATAGTACAAAAAAGGAAGGTGCAAACAAAATGGCCGCAGATGTTAACTTTGTTAATTTAAATGGAACACCCTGTATATGGTTACAAATTTGAATAGAACATTCTGTAACGAACATTTCCAAATTAAATTTGATGGGAATGTCTGAAAAAATAAGCGAGATACTAGATATTTTAAATAAATCTCAGTCATGATGGTAGGCTTATGACAGTGATAGGAATATCATGACATCAATGTTAGTTTTTTAAAATTTATAATATTTAATTAGAATGTGATACACGGAAGCTGAAAAGTTTAAAATATTATAGGTAATAAATAAATTAGTGTAGGGATTGGAAACCTAACTTATAATATTAAAATAACAACGACAATTACAGTTAACTAAATAATAATACAAAATAATTAGTAACTCGCTTATTCTTCCAGATAGGTCCATCAAACTTGATACGGAAATGTTGGTTACAGAACGTTCTATTCAAATGTGTAACTATAAACAGGGTGTTCCATTTAAATTAACAAAGTTAACATCTGCGGCCATTTTGTTTGCACCTTCTTTGTTGTTCTACTATCATTTTACTTTCTGTTCTACTTTTATATTTTACATTTTTTTCTAATTCTGTAAATAAAGCAGTTTACAGGGAGGTCAAATATAGTGAATAACCCTATACTTTCCATTCTCCACTGTTTCGTTTATATCTCATTGTATTTAACATGCAGATTATTGTTGTTCGATGCAAACTGATCTATGAGTACCTATATCATAACTATATTTTAATATATTTACTTACTGAAATAATTACAGAGTGTTTATATATTTTAGGCAAAAGTGGTTCTTGATACCATAGTTTGTATGTTTAGCCAGTATTGTTCTGATTCACACAATATTGAGTATTGTGAAGTTATTAACCCTGACGGTACATCAGCATTGTATCCAGATCTAGAATACAGGAGTGAAAATGTTTCGGTCAAAAAATCCAATAAAAAAATCGGAATAAAGTAAGTCTGCATTATAAATGAATAGGTTGTATTCCGTAGAGAATTGTAAAGAACATATTTATATTATGGTTAAATTTTTCATATGACATGTAGCTGTAATAATACTTTTAATCCACGTGGTTATATTAAAACAATTACATTTTTATCCGTGTCTGTTTATCTTTCTTTGTTCTTAAGACAAGAAAATTTTTAACTTGCTTTCCGCTTTTTCCTATTTTGTTTTTAGATTTAACAAACTGTGCTATTCTCTCGATAATGGTCCTAAATGGTAATTATTTTCCGCTCTGTCGATGACACGTTAAGTATTCTTATGAATATGTGCATTACCACAGCGTTTAAATAGTCTTAGACCCGTCCGCACATGGGTCGATCGAAGACACGTCTCGAAGTTCGCGCGTCTTGCTCGTCTTGTACGAACCCTGCGTCACAAGCGATTGCCCTCCGCACACTAGTCGATTCTGTTTTTATAAATTAACACATTTTTTATATAGTAACCAAAACGACTATTTCGATATGTGAAGAGTACGGTATTATTACATTTTTATACAGTTGCATTATACAGTTGAGGATATTTTTCTACTTCCTCAACGAATTTTATAATAAACATCTAGAAACAGAAGTTCAATGTTTTCAGAATTTTACATTACAAACAATATATTTCCACAAAGCTAATAGTACAACAATCAACGAACATAACATTCACCGATCTTTAAAAAGACTAAAATTTAATTTAGGGCAAAAATCAACAAAAACGAAGGAAACAAATAAAATAATGACTGGCGGGGAGAGACCTACGTGACTGGAATCGAGTCGAGTAGTTCGAGCGTCGCCCCATGTGCGGACGGTCTAAGGCCGTCCGCACATGGAGCGACGCTCCAAGCACTCGACTCGATTCAAATCGCGTAGATCTCTCTGTGCCACTCAAGTTCCTTCGTTGTGGCATTGGGCTCCGTACACGAGGCGTTTAGAATAGCAAAATCTCCTCGTTTTGTATGACTCTCGTTCCGTGCGATCTGAAGCGAACGAGAAAGTTCGAGTGAGACGCACGTTTAGTCATTATTTTATTTGTTTCCTTCGTTTTTGTTGATTTTTGCCCTTAATCAAATTTTAGTCTTTTTAAAGATCGGTGAATGTTATGTTCGTTGATTGTTGTACTATTAGCTTTGTGGAAATATATTGTTTGTAATGTAAAATTCTGAAAACATTGAACTTCTGTTTCTAGATGTTTATTATAAAATTCGTTGAGGAAGTAGAAAAATATCCTCAACTGTATAATGCAACTATATAAAAATGTAATAATACCGTACTCTTCACAGATCCAAATAGTCGTTTTGGTTGATATATAAAAAATGCGTTCTTCCTGGTTGGAAGATGTGAGCAAACTGAATCGACTAGTGTGCGGAGAACAATCGCTTGTGCCAGACGTGTCTTCGATCGACCCATGTGCAGACGGCCTTATTACTACTCTCTCTCTCTCTCTCTCTCTCTCTCTCTCTCTCTCTCTCTCTCTCTCTCTCCTCTCTCTCTCTCTCTCTCTCTCTCTCTCTCCTCT